>NC_132899.1:15800631-16102060 GCF_030463535.1 Salminus brasiliensis
ACTGCGGGTGGGATAGGGAGGCATAAACTGACAGCATTAATGATTGAACCGGACATTCGTAAAAAAATAAACGACACAATGCGGGATCCTGATGAAACTTTCCAAATAACTTATTGTTTTCATGATTGTTTTGTTCAGTTAGTCCTTGTGTTTGTTTTCGTTCAACCATGGCCTTACTGATCCCATTTCACACCCATTTCCTGCTGTTCATTTATTATTTTTTTGTTACAGTCATTGTAATCCTTATTGTTTTTAAAGTGTGCAAAAAAACAAACATGTTGACTAATAGATTATATGGGAAGCTGAGTGTATTTTAAGTGTGCTCTTCACTGTCCTTATAAACATCTTAACTCTTGAGATATAACTCACTATAACAATTCTATGCATCAGCTTAGCTGTGGATGGAGGAGCAAGAGTGTTGGCTAAATTCAACGGGAACAGAAATCGGTCGTCTGCCCTGATCTGTCAGAGCCAACCTTGTGGCCCTGGGCATGCATAGCGCTGTTCTGGTGGGCGCACTGGGAATGAATGAATGAATGAGTGAATGAAGGATTCTCCTATTGGAGAGGATATATGGACCCCTTATGGATGCCTCTCTGACTGGGCTGGTTGTAGTTCAGATCAGCCAGCTGAATGGGAATTTCACAGTTGAGCTGGGTTTTTAAAGAGGATGGGAATTGTAGTCCATATGGCAGTCCATCTTGAATGGAAGCTTCACTACTTGGGCATATATTACGGGAACGGGAACAATCGCGCATTACTGTTCCTGGTTGTCTGTGTATACATTTTTTTTTTTTTTTTTCCCTGTTTAAATTTGATTCACTGGTAACCTCGAATGTCCTGATCATCCTGTATCATTTTCCAAACTAAAATTGTTTTCTAAATCTGTTTGAGGGTTGTAATCCTAGGGCAGGTTGAGCTTGGTGCTGGCTTCCTCACGGCTGAGCATGAGCGCTCCTCTGGCTTGGGTTTGTCTTTCTTTTTAGTGAAACCTTTTGTACAAATGAAAGCATATGGCAAGGGAGTGGAGTGAGTGATCAATTGATTTAGAGCTGCCGATTTCTTAGCCGTTTTCCAAGTGAGCGCCACTTTCAAGCACATGCGGGATTGTGACCTGAAAAGCAATCAACACTGAATACCTTGTCATCACATTTATTACATGTACAGAATTAAAAATCACATTTTAAAAACCATGCTCAGTTAGTGTGCTTTGTTGGGTGCGTCAAGTAATAAATTATAATTTTCTTTTTAATTGCCCATTTTTCTGGAAAAGACTAGGAAAGGGAATGCATCATCTCAGACTTCCTCTTTCTTTGTCTGTTTTGAGGTTGTTTTTTTTTTTTTTTTTTTTTAATATCATCTTTACCATCTTCCCTAGCATTGAATGCTTTTGAGTACGGGAGAAGGGAGATTTTGAGAAAGGGGCTTCTTGAAGTGTCCCACTGTAATCATGGCAGTTTTTGTGTTTGTATGAAAGTAGATCCCAGTGAAGCTTCTTTTTGCAAAAGTGAAGAACTGAGGGATCTGCTTTAAACAGTGATTTGTTTTTCCTCTGTCATTTTTAATTTGTTTGAGTTTTTTCTTTTTCCTTCTATTCTTGGCTTTGTCCTTCATAACTTCCCACTCTGATCACTGTCTGTTCATAACTACTGTTCCATTTTTGCCATATAACTGCAAATAAACTGGTTTTACTTTAGTCATCCCATGGCTTTTACAGGTGATCAAGTGTATGTGACATCTCATGGGTAATTTTTCTGAGCTTGCTTCTTTCTTTTATACTCCATCAGTTGTGAATGCTCCACAGATCCTTTAGCTCGTGGCACTGCAGGAGTGATGTGACTTAGGAATGACTTGGAATATCAAATGATTAAAGTGGTTGTTTTAGAGTATTCCACAAATGTGTGTGTGATTTACTTACTGAAGGCAGCACTCTGCTGGTGAGCCGCAGTCTGAACAGAGCTTTATTCTATTAATAAAAGTACTGCTATTTTAAAAGCAGAAGGGCTGAGGACGCATTGTGGTGCGTTTTTAAAAGTTGCAGACTAAGCGCAGGCCTTTTTTAAGCCATTGCCAAGCCTCGAACTGTGGTAGACTGCTTTTTAGTAAAAAGTGTGGGTGGGTGTGTGCTGCAGAGTGCTCACACAGCAGTGGGATCAGTTCTCACTCCCTGTGTCAGCACATTACATTTTGCCAACATATGTATCCTGAAGTCTATATTCTACTATTGTGGAGGAAATGCCCCTATTTAAAGCTAAAGAAATAGAGCATGCGTTTAACGGGAGTACAGGTGGTAAGTTTAGTTACAACAGCAGCCAGTTTTATTCCATAGCACAAAAGTAAAATCTAAAAAAAGGTAGGAAGCACCTTGATAATTTTTTTATGAGCTACTTGTTTTACAGAATGCATCCTTTTGGTCTCATTTGTCATTTCTAGACCTTGCCTTTTTAATAAAAAAAAAATGTAATTGAGGCTTTTATTCTTATTCAAAAGTCAGACATTTCATGTCAGTCTTTTACTTAAACAGATTTATATGCGATAAATGAAGATATGAATTTCATTCCATTATTAATATTATTATTGCAACAATAATTATTTTTACCCAATTTACTTCGGCAACTACCCAACCCACTTTAGTACCCCCCCCCAACATATGTAATGCTCCCGACCCTGGAAGGATAAGGTCTGACACATGCCTCCTCCAACACATGCACAACCAGCCATCGTCTTTTTCTTTTCTTTTTTTAACACTGCTGCTGATGCAACATCACCAGGGAACCAACAAACTCCTAGGAAAGCGCGGGGTACACAGCTCTGATGCATTGGCTAGCATCACACTTAAGTTAGGGGAAGAAAAAGAGCCATCTATCCGTCCGCTTCCAATGGTTGCTGCTGATCGTAGGCTGTGAAGCTGAGGAGTTTAAAAACTCCACTCGTACCCGCGCAACACACTACACACCACTAACACACCAGTGTTACCCACCGCCCAAATACTACCTGCTCTGTGGTGGTCCTGTGGATCTGCAGAGAAACAGATGTACTGTATATGATGAGTAAAAAGAAAAAGATCAACTTACCTCTGAAGGTTTCCAAGGTGACAAATCCCAGGAATGTAGTGATAACACAACAGAATTAATTCGATCATCACCATTCAGTAAATATGCTGAATTGTCAAGAGAGTCAATAAGAGAGGGGAACATCTTACCCTGAAGAGCTTCTTCTTCCCAAGTGATTAGATAATGTGGATGCTTTACTTGCTTTACAGAATAATCGGAACTGATCTGCTCTCCCTATGACATTTTGCAGCAAATGGGCAAAAAAGAACCGTGCAGTATATTTCATATTTCCTATTACATTTCAGTATATATGTTGATTTGGGGAAAAAAGGGCAGAGGGGGTGGCAATAAATGTTAATCCTTCTCTGTAAATCCGCAGATCCAGCTTTATTTCTGATTGCCGTGGCCTGTTTTATAGGTTAGCCTGTACCATTCCTGCTGGTCAGGCCAGATGTAGTTGCTGAGTATTAAAATCCAGGTGCCAGCAGGCTACATGCAGCATGATCATCACACACACAGCTGCTGCATTCTGTTAACATCAGGAGAGAACTCATTCCAGTGCCTCTCGCACCTCCCTCCCTCTCTCTCTCTCTCTCTCTCTTTCTGTCTCTCTCCCATTGCTCATGGGGAGTGTTTGAGTAAATGAAACACCTGCTCAAACTCTATTTGTTTGTCCATCTGTAACATGCTCACTTCTACTCACACACACACACACACACACACACACTGTTGTTTTGGGGGGTTTTTTGGCTCTAAATCACTCTTTGGTATGTTGAGCATGGTAAGAAATAAGAGCACTGGAAATTATATATAAATCTCAAGGTTCCAGGTTTGGGATCTACTGCTCTAAACCATCCTTCATCCTTTCAGATGCAATCTTTCAGATCTGTAAATCTCCCATTCTACCACATCCCATTGGGGCTCTACTGGATTCAGATCCAGTGACTGGGAAGGCCACTGAAGAACACTCATTAATGTGTTCATAAAACCAGTTTGGGATTGTGACCAAAGCAACATTTGCTTTGTGACATGCTGCATTATCATGTGGGAAGCAGCCAGTAGAACAGGGATGGGCAATTCTGGTCCTGAAGGGTGGGATTCCTGCAGAGTTTTGTGTTTTTCCTGCTCGAGCACACCTGATTTAACTCACCTGTTAATTGCCAGGTTTAGCAAGAAAACATTCCCCACGCCATTACACCACCTCCATCGGCCTGGACTGTTGACACAAGGCAGATTGGGTTCATGGATTCGTGCTGTTGGCACCACATTTTAATCCTGGCATCTGCGATCCTCAGCCAAAAATGAGTTTCATAGACCAGACTAAGATTTCCCACTCTGCAATTCTCTGGTTTTGATAGGCCTGTGCCCACTGCAGCCTCAGCTTTCTGCTCTTGGCAGACAGAAGTGGAACCTGATGTGGACTCGTTTTGAGGTTTTTTACTTTCCGAAATGCTTTTCTGCTCACCACAGTTGTGCAGAGTGATTATTGGAGTTACCATTGACTTTATGTCAGCTCAGTTCACTGTTGACCTCTCTGATCAACAAGGAGTTTCCTTCCACAGAACTGCCGCTCACTGGATGAATTTTATTGCACCAATCAGAAGAAAAAACTACTGACTGCTAAAAATCCCAGATCAGCACTTACAAACCCTCAAACCAATCCGTCTGCCACCAACAATTATGGTCCAAATCACTAAGATCACACTTTCCCCCAGTCTGTTGGCCCATATCTGCATGATTTTATACATTACACTGCTGCCACACAATTGGCTGATTAGATAATTGTCATGAATGAGTAGGTGTACATTTCACCACAAGATCCTTGGAGAGAGCCTGAAGAGAAGAGTAATGGGCTTCTAGTGGAGCTAATTATCGATGGTTATCTGAAATAAGCATACCTTGAAGAATTCCAAATTCTTCACAACTGATGTCTAATTAACACTGCGACTGGCTGTTTGGCAGCAGAAGGCTTGCTGAGACTAGAAATTTTACTGTGTTTGTTTGAGGCCAATTAAGTCTTTGATACCTGCTGTGAGATCAGTCCCATCCTTCATCAGACATTTAGCATTAACAAGGCCTTATCACCCGACCCCCTCACACCCTGCACACACGCCGTGCTTTCAAGCCGAGGCTGCGCTGATTGGCTGCAGTCCCAGGGGACCACTGTTTAGTGAGTTGTGGGAGAGGGTAAGTGTGTCATAGAGCTGTTTTCTCTTCCGTTTCCTATCAGTTTTGATGAGTCTTCTCTCCGCACCTCTTATCCCTCCATCTATTCTGCTGTATGCACTGGGAGTTTTTTGGTGGGCCACCTGCTGAAAGCAAGGCCCTGCCTGTATTGAAGAGAATTATGCTCATTATGGGTTATTATGCAGAATAATGTAGAGGAGCCTCTTTCAGCATTGTTACGGCATTATAGAGGGGAATGACATTGGGTGGCATACATCTGGATGAGTACAGGGATGTGAAACCTTGTTAACCATGGTAAGCCTATTATCTCCATGATGCAATGCAAACAAGCTGTGCAGACAGGCTGTAAAAATGGCTTGAATTGTACAGACAGAGAAGTTGTGTTTTTAACTTTTTACTTTGAATTGCAGTTGTGATTTCACAGATCTTCTGAGGTTTTGATATCTGTAAAGCGCAGATCTCACTGGGTTCTTATACATGCAAAATTTCATGTGTTTATTCATCATCACAGGCAAATTGCATGAACACGACTTCCAGGCGAAATAATTCCACCTGCAAACTGCCTGAGATACAAGCTGGAGCGGTGACTGGAGGACTGGAGCCTGTTGCCTCTCCGCTTCAGCCCCGAACATGAGGAAGGACGGGGCACACGGGGCAGCCGCTTCCCCAGTCACAGCTCAAGCTTGAAAATATATGACCTGGTAACTTTGGCTCGCCGGGTTTAACTTTAGCTTAAGCTCTCCAGGTTGCTCAGTTTTGAAGAAAGCATGGAGTCATGTTGGCCTTGTGGCCTCCTGTTGATGTGCACTAATGGTGATATACAGCAGACACTGATTAGACTTTGGGAAGCTATTCATTAGACATACTTTGTACATTAAATGAGGGAACCTGAGAAGCCAGATTTACTTAATTAGTGTTTTTTTTTTTTTTTTTTTTTTTGTAGATTTAGGATTCCAGTGGCTTTAGGAAGGTTGTCAAGAAGGTTGTGTTTTGAATTCTGGTTTGCTGGTCAATCAGCACCCGGCCACATGAACCAACACAGAATTCATGCTCAGTCTCATAATCAGCACCCAGATTTTATGAAATCATCACATTGGGCATTATCCTTTTTACACATTCGTTTTACACATTACATCAGATTTACATGAAGAAGCTGAACCTGAAAAAAGGATCAACTTTGACCCGGGAACATCATACTTAGGTTAAAGAGGAAGGCCGTTTTCACAGCAGTTTTCATCAGAGCTGAACTTCACCTTTTCATCCAGCAGATGGTGCTGTTTTTGTTTCACACACTTCAAGTCGCAGCAAACTCTTCTGTCCTCTGCAGCACCCCCAACCCCCAACCCCCCCAATACACACCTCATATCCAATTCACTCTACACTTACGCATATGTTTCACAGCACTGTCTGCTCTCTGGAGACTGGCTGATGAACTTTTAGACCGCACTGAGAAAGGCGCAGGGGTAGGGGGCAGGTCTCTGGGACCATCTGGGTGTGTGTGAGTGTGTATGTGTGCGCATGTGTGTGAAACGGACAGCTCTACCCGCCCACCAGGATGACCACCTGCCTCCTCCTGCCTCATTACCTGTCAGCTATGTGGGTCACTGCTGTGTGCGTGCGTACGTGTTTGCGTCTCCTCAGCTACCTGCCCTGATTCCCAAATGCAGCCCAGAATTGCTTTCAGAGAGGAAGTGCTCGGTTGGTGTGCCTAAGAGCAAGAGCCTGTATGTAGGCCTGCACTGCAGTTCCTCAACACCTACATATTAGTTTCAGTTCTGGCACTGAATCACGCATTTTAGCAAAAATAGCCAAATCACAAAGGGGTTAATGATGCCGTACTGCGATGCTTTGTTCTGTGAGTCTGTGTCCCACTTAATGGACGGATGGTCCCGGTCCTCAGCATGCCCTGTAAGCCCTAACACACCAGCTATTGTACAAAGCCAGGACATAAGGTCATGTACATGTATGTATGTATATTTATGTATACATATCTCCAGTATCTCCAAATGTGAAGATGAATGAACCAACAGTAATGCTCCATCATGACATGAATTATAATGCTTTTACATCATCTCCATTAGAAGTTAAGGAGACTTTTTTCCTTCCACTGTAAAGTTACTATTTTGGAGATACAAATATTTTTTGCATGTTAGTGCCAAAATGTAGTACTTATGTTACTGCCTATAGTTGTTAAGAACTTTCTAAGCCTTCTAGACCTATCCCTAACCTAATCACAATAACCAAAAAGAAAAGCTTTGCCCTTTTACTCTGTTAAATCCACTTCACTAAACCCGTGGTTTGGAAAATGTAGGTTCCACCCTTTTTCTTTGGACATTTTTGTCCTTAAAATCTATCAAAACAAACACACACACACACACAAAAACACAAACACACTCATTGTTTGTTGTTGAGAGGTAGGCAGGTGCTCATGTTCTTGTCAAATGAGGTCAGAGGTGCACTATAGATAGTCTGCGTTTGTGCTAACGATGACCTAGGAGAGAAGGAAGAAAGGAGGGAGCGAGGGAAAGAGGGAGGGATGCTGCGCCCTTCCGCACTCCCCAGGCCCCCTGGCTCGTCCATCACTGTGTCTGGCGCTCGCCGAGGACTTGCGAAGGAGAAGCCAGGAGTGCGTCTGCCAGCATTTTTCTTACTGACCCAGGATCAACTTCCATGCTTTGTGATGAAATGGTGCAGGGAAGCTTTGAAAAACACAAAGCTGAACCCAAATCAGCTCTAAACTCTACAGCAGCACACTTACACTGTCCCACATTGAAAACAGTCCATTTACGACGCTCTGCGCGAGTCCTCTGTCAAGGGCACTAAACTGCCCGTGGCTCATGCTTTCACACTTCATAGGGCAGACCCGCTAAACCAGACAGACTTCTCAGTAGTGCAAGAAGAGTTTTTACCAGTATTTGAAGTCGCTCTAGAACACGAGGATGACACTGTTCTAGGTTTATTAACCAAACTATGAAATGCCCGCTGCTCTTTACAGCATGTGAGTATTTTGTGACAAATGGACAAATAGTAATTGTGCAAACTTACTCAGAATAAAAAGTCACTTAGCTGACCCACATAGTCTTAATGAGTAGGTATAAACGTTCCTCTCAGCTCAAATGGCCTCAGAGCAGTCACTCCGGCAGCTGGGAGGGTTCCAAGCCGCGATGTAGATACATTGGCAGCCTGGAAAAAGTCCCAGTCATGATATGGATTAACTATGCGGCAGGCTTGAGAAACATTTGTGAGTCACCCTGGTGGCGGGCCCAGGACAACACACAAACCCTTACGTAGACACACTCAGGCTGACAGCCCAGGCAGCTTCATAGCTGCGATGTAGCAGTCTGTACACTTAAATGGAAAATGTCAGAGCCATGCAGAAAAGTCACTTTTGACCAGGGAGGAAACAAACAGCACAAACACAAAACTAGTGAATTTGTGTCAGCATACTTACACCAGAAACACACACTTTAGCACTGAACAGCTGTTTCTCTCAGTGTTACTGAGCTCTGTTAAAGCCTGAGTAGACTGATAAATCACTGTGCTGATCTGTTATTTATCTCAGTGTTACTGAACTCTACTAAAGCCTGAGTAGACTGATAAATCCCTGTGCTGATCAGTTATTTGTCTTAGTGTTACTGAACTCTACTAAAGCATGAGTAGACTGATAAATCACTGGGCTGATCAGTTATTCCTCTCAGTGTTACTGAGCTCTGTTAAAGCCTGAGTAGACTGATAAATCACTGTGCTGATCAGTTATTTATCTCAGTGATACTGAGCTCTACTAAAGCATGAGTAGACTGATAAATCACTGTGCTGATCAGTTATTTATTTCAGTGTTACTGAGCTCTACTAAAGCCTGAGTAGACTGATAAATCACTGTGCTGATCAGTTATTTATTTCAGTGTTACTGAGCTCTACTAAAACCTGAGTAGACTGATAAATCACTGTGCTGATCAGTTATTTATTTCAGTGTTACTGAGCTCTACTAAAGCATGAGTAGACTGATAAATCACTGTGCTGATCAGTTATTTATTTCAGTGTTATTGAGTCCTACTAAAGCCTGAGTAGACTGATAAATCACTGTGTTGATCAGTTATTTATTTCAGTGTTACTGAGCTCTACTAAAGCCTGAGTAGACTGATAAATCACTGTGCTGATCAGTTATTTATCTCAGTGTTACTGAACTCTACTAAAGCCTGAGTAGACTGATAAATCACTGGGCTGATTAGTTATTCCTCTCAGTGTTACTGAACTCTACTAAAGCCTGAGTAGACTGATAAATCACTGTGCTGATCAGTTATTTATCTCAGTGATACTGAGCTCTACTAAAGCCTGAGTAGACTGATAAATCACTGTGCTGATCAGTTATTTATCTCAGTGTTACTGAACTCTACTAAAGCCTGAGAAGACTGATAAATCACTGTGCTGATCAGTTATTTATCTCAGTGTTACTGAGCTCTGTTAAAGCCTGAGTAGACTGATAAATCACTGTGCTGATCTGTTATTTATCTCAGTGTTACTGAACTCTACTAAAGCCTGAGTAGACTGATAAATCCCTGTGCTGATCAGTTATTTGTCTTAGTGTTACTGAACTCTACTAAAGCCTGAGTAGACTGATAAATCACTGTGCTGATCAGTTATTCCTCTCAGTGTTACTGAGCTCTGTTAAAGCCTGAGTAGACTGATAAATCACTGTGCTGATCAGTTATTTATCTCAGTGATACTGAGCTCTACTAAAGCATGAGTAGACTGATAAATCACTGTGCTGATCAGTTATTTATTTCAGTGTTACTGAGCTCTACTAAAGCCTGAGTAGACTGATAAATCACTGTGCTGATCAGTTATTTATTTCAGTGTTATTGAGTCCTACTAAAGCCTGAGTAGACTGATAAATCACTGTGTTGATCAGTTATTTATTTCAGTGTTACTGAGCTCTACTAAAGCATGAGTAGACTGATAAATCACTGTGCTGATCAGTTATTTATCTCAGTGTTACTGAACTCTACTAAAGCCTGAGTAGACTGATAAATCACTGGGCTGATCAGTTATTCCTCTCAGTGTTACTGAACTCTACTAAAGCCTGAGTAGACTGATAAATCACTGTGCTGATCAGTTATTTATCTCAGTGTTACTGAGCTCTGTTAAAGCCTGAGTAGACTGATAAATCACTGTGCTGATCAGTTATTTATCTCAGTGATACTGAGCTCTACTAAAGCCTGAGTAGACTGATAAATCATTGTGCTGATCAGTTATTTATTTCAGTGTTACTGAACTCTACTAAAGCCTGAGAAGACTGATAAATCACTGTGCTGATCAGTTATTTATCTCAGTGTTACTGAGCTCTGTTAAAGCCTGAGTAGACTGATAAATCACTGTGCTGATCTGTTATTTATCTCAGTGTTACTGAGCTCTACTAAAGCCTGAGTAGACTGATAAATCACTGTGCTGATCAGTTATTTGTCTTAGTGTTACTGAACTCTACTAAAGCCTGAGTAGACTGATAAATCACTGGGCTGATCAGTTATTCCTCTCAGTGTTACTGAGCTCTGTCAAAGCCTGAGTAGACTGATAAATCACTGTGCTGATCAGTTATTTATCTCAGTGATACTGAGCTCTACTAAAGCCTGAGTAGACTGATAAATCACTGTGCTGATCAGTTATTTATCTCAGTGATACTGAGCTCTACTAAAGCCTGAGTAGACTGATAAATCACTGTGCTGATCAGTTATTTATCTCAGTGTTACTGAGCTCTGTTAAAGCCTGAGTAGACTGATAAATCACTGTGCTGATCTGTTATTTATCTCAGTGTTACTGAACTCTACTAAAGTCTGAGTAGACTGATAAATCACTGTGCTGATCAGTTATTTATCTCAGTGTTACTGAGCTCTGTTAAAGCCTGAGTAGACTGATAAATCACTGTGCTGATCAGTTATTTATCTCAGTGTTACTGAGCTCTGTTAAAGCCTGAGTAGACTGATAAATCACTGTGCTGATCAGTTATTTATCTCAGTGTTACTGAGCTCTGTTAAAGCCTGAGTAGACTGATAAATCACTGTGCTGATCAGTTATTTATCTCAGTGATACTGAGCTCTACTAAAGCCTGAGTAGACTGATAAATCACTGTGCTGATCAGTTATTTGTCTTAGTGTTACTGAGTTTCATTAAAGCATTTCATGAAGAAAACCGCTGACCAGCAACAGCAAGAAACTATAAAAATTTACACCAACAAAAAAGTGTTTTCCTATGTGCCTTACCAAAGTATTCTACATCTAGTCAAGATCCATTTTAAATACAATATTTTCTTATGTATTGTAAAGGAATACACTACTGAATACACTTTCAAAATATTCAAAATATTTTGTCAAATTTTGAGTCAATATAACAAAATCCATGTTGAATAGATTGTTCTTGTGATGTTACAAAAACCTTTATGCACATTTACAAGCATTCGTCCAACAGAAGTTCTGTTTTTGGCACATACACATATTCCATAAGAATACATCAGCAAACAAATAAGAAATGAACTAAATTTACAGAAGTATGCAAAAAGTTACATTTCAATAAATTGAGATATTGTGGACAACAGCAGTAAATGCACATTATGCAACTGAGTTAGTTATCAGGTCAGTTTCTTACACAAGCCTACCTTGAAAAGTATCTGATGTCTTGTGTCCTTGATCCAGATGGTAAGTTGCATAGTGTGATTGGAGAAGCATCACCTATACCCATCCCCCCTTACACACACACACACACACACACACACACACACACACACAGGCACCAGCTCTACCTGAGTCATCCATCTACACTGCTGCCTGGTGGTGTGTGTGTGTACAGAGGACAGGTGTAGGATACTGGGGACTGGCACTGATGCCCTGCTGTGTGAATCTCCACAGCGTGAGACTGAAACCTCTTCAGAAAAACATTTTGAGCTGGATAATTTCGGCCTGTTTTTCGTCTCGCTGCCTTTGTCTGAGTCCCTTCGTCTTATTGCTTAGCAGTTTCCTCGTCTTGCTCCTTGTGCTATCATCAAAGATGACCTCGTTCAGTGACACAACCATCAACCAAAAGCTAAATAAAGTCCAGAGCACAGACAGTGTCAGTATCTCATGTTCCGTCGTCATTATTAGGTGTTTGGCTGACAGACAACGCATCAGACTGACTGTTCTTCTACTGACTTCTTCTCCATCAATGACATAGGAATCATTCAGTCAGATTCATCCTAGAAAATGTATTAAAGTACAGAAAAAGATGATATTGGGTTCTTTCAGTGCCTAAAACATGTGAAGAGCAATAGAGAAGAATAGAACTGTACCGTCCAACAGGACAGAAGGCTAAAAGACCAGAGATCCTAAAACATCCACAAACATTTATTTTGTTTTGGAAGGTTTAGGATAAGCTGAGAAACCCCATGTACCAGAAGGAACAAAGGAGAACATTAGAAAACACTATGGATGGGGGAGAACATTCTAGAACAGTGCATTCTATAACTGCACAGATAGGAGAAGAATATTTCAGAATTTATCAATGGGAGAGAACCTTCATGTACAGGTAAAGGGACAACATTCTAAAACCATGCAAATGAGATTAGAACATTCTAGAACAGTCTGACTGAGAGAATAACATTCTAGAACAGTGTGACTGAGAGAATAACATTCTAGAACAGTCTGACTGGGAGGAGAACATTCTAGAACAGTGTGACTGGGAGAGTAATATTCTAGAACAGTGTGACTGAGAGAATAACATTCTAGAACAGTGTGACTGGAAGGAAAACATTTTAGAACAGTGTGACTAGGAGAGTAATATTCTAGAACAGTGTGACTGGGTGAATAACATTCTAGAATAGTGTGACTGGGAGAGTAACAGTGTGACTGGAAGAGTAACATTCTAGAACAGTGTGACTGGGAGAGTAACAGTGTGACTGGGTGAATAACATTTTAGAACAGTGTGACTGGGTGAATAACATTCTAGAACAGTGTGACTGGGAGAGTAACAGTGTGACTGGGAGAGTAACATTCTAGAACAGTGTGACTGGGAGAGTAACAGTGTGACTGGGTGAATAACATTCTAGAACAGTGTGACTGGGAGAGTAACAGTGTGACTGGGAGAGTAACATTCTAGAACAGTGTGACTGGGAGAGTAACAGTGTGACTGGGAGAGTAACATTCTAGAACAGTGTGACTGGGAGAGTAACATTCTAGAACAGTGTGACTGGGTGAATAACATTCTAGAACAGTGTGACTGGGAGAGTAACATTCTAGAACAGTATGACTGGGAGAGTAACATTCTAGAACAGTGTGACTGAGAGAATAACATTCTAGAACAGTGTGACTGGGTGAATAACATTCTAGAACAGTGTGACTGGGAGAGTAACAGTGTGACTAGGAGAGTAACATTCTAGAACAGTGTGACTGGGTGAATAACATTCTAGAACAGTGTGACTGGGAGAGTAACATTCTAGAACAGTGTGACTGGGAGAGTAACAGTGTGACCTGGGAGAGTAACATTCTAGAACAGTGTGACTGGGAGAGTAACATTCTAGAACAGTGTGACTGGGAGAGTAACATTCTAGAACATTCTAGAACAGTGAAAATGGGAGGTGAATATTCTAGATCAATGTGATTGGGATGATAACATCCTAGAATGGGAGTGCATTTGAGAACAGTGTGACTGGGAGAGTAACAGTTTGACTGGGTGAATAACATTCTAGAACAGTATGACTGGGAGAGTAACAGTGTGACTGGGTGAATAACATTCTAGAACAGTGTGACTGGGAGAGTAACAGTGTGACTGGGAGAGTAACATTCTAGAACAGTGTGACTGGGAGAGTAACAGTGTGACTGGGTGAATAACATTCTAGAACAGTGTGACTGGGAGAGTAACAGTGTGACTGGGAGAGTAACATTCTAGAACAGTGTGACTGGGAGAGTAACAGTGTGACTGGGAGAGTAACATTCTAGAACAGTGTGACTGGGTGAATAACATTCTAGAACAGTGTGACTGGGAGAGTAACATTCTAGAACAGTGTGACTGAGAGAATAACAGTGTGACTGGGAGAGTAACATTCTAGAACAGTGTGACTGGGAGAGTAACAGTGTGACTGGGAGAGTAACATTCTAGAACAGTGTGACTGGGTGAATAACATTCTAGAACAGTGTGACTGGGAGAGTAACATTCTAGAACATTCTAGAACAGTGAAAATGGGAGGTGAATATTCTAGATCAATGTGATTGGGATGAGAACATCCTAGAATGGGAGTGCATTTGAGAACAGTGTGACTGGGAGAGTAACATTCTAGAACAGTGTGACT
Source organism: Salminus brasiliensis (assembly GCF_030463535.1). Taxonomy (NCBI): domain Eukaryota; kingdom Metazoa; phylum Chordata; class Actinopteri; order Characiformes; family Bryconidae; genus Salminus; species Salminus brasiliensis. The sequence goes on from NC_132899.1 coordinate 15,815,182, forward strand.
GGGAGAGTAACATTCTAGAACATTCTAGAACAGTGAAAATGGGAGGTGAATATTCTAGATCAATGTGATTGGGATGATAACATCCTAGAATGGGAGTGCATTTGAGAACAGTGTGACTGGGAGAGTAACAGTTTGACTGGGTGAATAACATTCTAGAACAGTATGACTGGGAGAGTAACAGTGTGACTGGGTGAATAACATTCTAGAACAGTGTGACTGGGAGAGTAACAGTGTGACTGGGAGAGTAACATTCTAGAACAGTGTGACTGGGAGAGTAACAGTGTGACTGGGTGAATAACATTCTAGAACAGTGTGACTGGGAGAGTAACAGTGTGACTGGGAGAGTAACATTCTAGAACAGTGTGACTGGGAGAGTAACAGTGTGACTGGGAGAGTAACATTCTAGAACAGTGTGACTGGGTGAATAACATTCTAGAACAGTGTGACTGGGAGAGTAACATTCTAGAACAGTGTGACTGAGAGAATAACAGTGTGACTGGGAGAGTAACATTCTAGAACAGTGTGACTGGGAGAGTAACAGTGTGACTGGGAGAGTAACATTCTAGAACAGTGTGACTGGGTGAATAACATTCTAGAACAGTGTGACTGGGAGAGTAACATTCTAGAACATTCTAGAACAGTGAAAATGGGAGGTGAATATTCTAGATCAATGTGATTGGGATGAGAACATCCTAGAATGGGAGTGCATTTGAGAACAGTGTGACTGGGAGAGTAACATTCTAGAACACCCAAACAATCACACACAAGTCCGGCGCACCAACTCAGCATTGTTGATTGTCGGGAACGTCAGAACACTGGTGTCAGCAAGCTGTAAAAAGCAATAATGGGAGAAGTTCATCAGTAGAAGCTAAGAGAAGTAGAGCTTCTGTAATAGATAGTATTCTGACCTCAGCTGAAGCATGGATGATGGTTGAGGGTCAGATAAAGGGCTTGACATGATCCAGAGTGTCCTCTGAAGCGCACTGACTTGTAAAAGCTGTGGTGTATCTCCTCGTTGTGGGCGACAGTGCGCATGTTTTAAATAAATGCATGGTTGTTAGCCATCTGGCTGCCTCCCAGACAACCCCTTTGGTTGGCCGATTAGATTTTCCACCGTATTGCGTTGTCCTGTCATGTGCGAGGTGGGACAGAAGAAGGAGGCAGTGAATATGTTGTATTTGCTCTATATTCTCTCTTTATTCTATTCCACCGCTCTCATGGCTTCTTTCTGATACATATAATAGAAACAGCCACAGCTCTAAGAAAAACAGAAGAAGAGTCATTATGTATCATCAGCATCTCTGCTGAGGTGTGTCCATGCACACACACACACTCACACACACACACACACACACACACACACACACACACACACACACACACACACACACAGAGAGAGAGAGAGAGAGAGAGAGAACAGAGCATTCCATGTCATGCTGCACTACCTCTGTCACTGCCTCTGAGGATATCCCTGCATCTACACATGACTGAGTGTGTGCTGGCACACAAACACATACACAAATGCAAAGTGAACGGCCTAGACTGCACTGAACTGTAGTGCTCGCTCTGCTTGAGTGTGTGTCTCTTCATTCATTATTCACATTCTTAGTCATGCGGTCAAGGGATGTTGCATTTTAGGCCCTTGAACTGGCATGTGCTGTACCACTGCACTAGCATTGAACGTTTCTATATGACACTAGAACGTGTTGAAACAGCAGAAGCACTGAAATTACCTGATTTAAATGTGTTCATATTTCCACATTCATAAAATATCATCACATTCCAAACCTCCAATCATCTTTTATTGTTTATTTCACTCATATTTAAAGACAGCAGATGCTCTTCACTCCAAAATGACATTGTCGCCCCCTGCTTTTTAAACGTTTTTTTGACACAGTTAAACCAGAGACAAATCTGAGATTTAAGCCACATTAAAGCTATACAAACACATCCGTCTCTCCAAGATACATTCAACAACCAAAACTCCTCCCAGTACAACCTAAACGCCAGTAATAACCTCTGTGCAACGAGCGAATTTGCATATTCCGTCCCACAGAGTAATTGGATTTCAGTCTGACTAACAGATACGCATCTGACTACCAGGTGTAAACGCACGTGGCTAAAATCCTATCCGGATACAATCCAGAGACTATACACCTGAAGTGGACATCTTGGCAGAGGAAAAAGACAAGGACTATTCACTCTATAGTGCACTACTTTCAGGTTTTACCATTTTGTAGTGGTGTCTGAAAAACGAAGTGCAGAATTTTCCAGGGCACTTAAATGGACGGTTCTTTAAAGGAACACTCTGTCTCTATCTGCATTGTCTGCAGCCTTTGGCCAATTACCACGGACAATGAAATGTTTCCCAGTATTTGGTACAAGAACAGAAAGCCTGCTGAGTCAAAGCCTGCTGATTGGTTTCTATTATAATTGCGTTTGAGGTCAACAGGCTCTCTGTTCTTTTCTAAGTACAAGAAATAGACAAATTATTGTCTACAGTAATCCATCATCAGCTACAAGCTACTGTGTTTTACAGGCTGGGATTTGAGTGTTTCTTTAACAAGGCATCCTGAACTTGCATGCAGCCAAAAGAGCATTAGTGAGGTCCAGTGCTGATGTTGGATGTACCCTCATAATTCTTAATTTTTCCACACACTACTTCGGCACTTCATTCTAGTTTTTAAATAAATAATGACATGGTGGAATGTGTTGTGTTATGTTTTGTTGTTCATCTGAGGTTGTATTTAACTAATTTTAAGACCTGCTTTTTACAGTTTTTCTCAGTCGCTTTGGTGCATTTTTCAGATTTAGATTCTCATTATGAACAAATGGCAAATACTGTGGCAAAATATTTTGTACTTCTGTCTGCTGTTTCCTACATTATTCATTCATTTTGTCATCAAAATCAAAGTGTATTATGCTTTACTCTGCTGATTTGTCCAACCCTCCCCCCAAACATCTAGACTTTATTCCATTGTATAAGTCATTAAATCCAAAAGTGCTGAACCTCACTCACTTCAATTAAAATTCTAATTCTAATTCAAACCATGCATTTCACTGATAATAGATTTAGATCAAAAATAATCATTCAATTCTATAAAATAGCTCAGTAGTGCATAAAGCTGGGCGATATAGCAAAAATACCATATGACAATATAAGACTTTTTGTGATCACAATATTGATCACAATACATGTAATCACAGATTAAACACATCAGTAATGACAGATTCTCATAAACTACTATTCAGATACTCCACCATACTGAATAGTGAGTGATTGTTATTCAGTATCTGCTGCTCTTCATCTAATTAAACCAGTCTAATTACACTGTAATAAAACCTGCAGCTGATCAGTGCTTATTAAGCACCAACAGTATCCTCAATATGCTTAGAAAAGCATATTGTCATCACCATAAATGTATTAAAATGTATTAAAATGTATCACAATATGATAAAATATCACCATATTGCCCAGCTTTAGAAGTGTATCTCATGAATCTTTACCTGGCAAGTGCACATAGTCAGAGCACAACAGTGTTACAGTTTCTGACAATGGAAGAAAGGTCTGTCAACAAATTACAGTAGAGTAGTGGAGTAAAAGCATGAATGTGAATTCTGTCCAGTCTCCCACATACAGTACTGTGTAACTTTGCACTGCTTGTGCATTTATTATCACTGTCATCAAAACCTTAGCCACCAAAATACTTAAGAGTTCACTCTTATATGTATAAATGGTACATTAATAGTTTCATATGAATACTGTGCCAATAGAGAATTTAGCAATGAAGAAACCCTGTAATAATCTATCTAAATCAATAGTGATCATTTTGACTATCTTGTTCATAATCAATGACCCATAGACTTTTGAGTTACAGGATTTTGCTGGTAATTCATTCTGTGAAGCTGTTTGTATGAATAGTTTTGAGAAATGCATTAACTGTTTCCCGAATGTTCATGATGATCCGACAAATGCACCAAAGTGACTGGGAAAGGCTGTATTATGTCCTGATATGTCAAACCATAGAATTCAAAAAGGGTGAATTTATGCACCTTAAAGTTCACAGATCACAAGGGCTGTCTGGACACTTTTGGTCACATAGTGTCGCTTTGGCTTGTCTTGTCTGGAGTTTCTGCCCCAAAGTCACTAGCTTGTTCATTAACACACGCACATATGAACTCCCAAAAGGACAGTCATGAATGTGTCACTCTCTCGTCTGCTGAGAGGAAGGAGAGTCACAGTGACACAGGACACCCACAGGCTTGCACACACTCACAGAGATACACACACACACACAAACACTGATGTCCACTCTATAACCAAACTATGGTTCATGTCAGAGGATGAAGAACAGCAAAGTAAACATCAGCATGGCAACCTCCCAGCGACTCTGTCAGGAGCGCCGAAACGCTCATAAATCTTTGTTGAGTTTACCGTTGCACATATTCACACAATCTCTGATCGCCACACACTCTTTTGTGTACATTCCATGACTTGGCCCTGATAATGACACAAAGACCTCCACGGTATAAACCTGAAGGCCACAATGGGGTCTACATACTGTATAAATTTCAAGTTTTGTCAACATGACTCAATGGCCATGTACAGGTGCTGCATAACTAGAACCTGTCCAGAACGTGTACTGTAAGATCAGCAAGGGGCTGAAGCAGGCAGCAAATGGGCAATAGCATGTGCATCGCTCAGAGCCATTAGCACTAAACTCTTCTACTGTCTTTTTCCACATCCTCAGCTCTCTCTCTCTCTCTCTCTCTCTCTCTCTCTCTCCTCACTCTCTTCATCGCTCTCTCCCTCTCCATCTCTTTAAATCACTTTCTGCATATTACTCTCCACCCTGGGAGGCTCCAGCTGTTAAATATTGCAAAAGAAAGAGGTGAGGGTAGTAAAGTTGCAGTGTCGCTGCATTATCTGACCACTCTCAAGGAGGAGCTCAGAGCTAAAGGTTTATCGTTACTGCATAAACTTGATGCAATAAGAAAATTTCTCTCCTGCCTCTGTCTCTATATCTCTCACCCTCTCTCTCTCTCTCCCCCGCCTTTCTCTCGCCCTCTCTCTCTCTCTTCTTCTTCTTCTTCTTTTTCTCGCCTCCACTTTCCCTCTGCTGAACTCAGCATCTACTCCTCACTCTTTTTTTTCTTTTCTTTCTCCTCTATTCTGCTGTCTGTGGTGTGGTGTGCGTGTATGAAGCGGGTCAGTTGGGAGCACGTGGTGAGGGGGAAGCTGCTAACGCGAGCTGAAGTGTGCTGCACTCTGTTACATAAACACACTGTGGGAGGGCCGCAGGACACCATCCCACTGGCCTCTGCTGCCACGCGCTGTGGCTAACGTTAAAGCTAACGCTGTCCTGCAGCACACTGTCCTCACAGTCTCCCAATTACAGCCTCTTCCACTGCTGGGCTGCTTGATTCTCCAGATAAGGGCAACTGCTGTCACTCAAAGCATTCAGTCGATAATGTGTGAGGCAAAAAAAAAGAAAAAAAAGAATAGGCATTAACAAGCTCTCAGTACACACATCATTTACTCTCATCAACACAGAAAGCTGTGTTCTGTAGGACTATACATGGTCTGAGAAATAATTGAAGACAATATGATGCTAATCACGTACAGTAGACAAAATAGTATCAATCAATGAATTAATCAATTAAACTTTTATTTATGTAGCACCATTTTGTAATAATATTGTTATGCAAAGTAAGGCACATTTATGATGAGCAGTAAAAGTAAAGATTTAAAAGCAGACAACCTAAGGAATCCAAAAAAGGCACCAGTTTCTGACAGCGTTCCTGAGGAATCTCACGGGCAGTGGCATCCCATTAGCTAATATTCTTAGGTTTGCATGCTGCAAGCACCTTCTTCATATCCCACCAAACATTTACCATGGGGTTCGAGTCAGGCAACTGTGATGACCAATCCAGAATCTTCCAGGACTTCGTCTAAAACCACACCTTGGTGGACTTTAAGATATGCTTGGGATCATTGTCCAATTGGAAGGTCCAATGGCGCCCAAGCTTCTGCATCCTCATTGAAGGTGTAATGTTGTCTCCTAGGATTTCCTGATACGTTACTGAATCCATCTTGCTCTGCACACACACTGCAGGTTTTCAGTGCCAGAGAAAGCAAGGCAGCCCCAGAGCATCACTGAGCCACCACCATACTTCACTGTAGGTAGGTTGCCCTTCTTTGAGTATGCTTCGTTCTTCCTCCTCTAGACATACCAATGATTCAAACATACTCAAAAGGGTGCAGTTTTGTTTAATCGCTCCACAGAATAGAATCCAAAACATCTGGAGTTTTCCTGTGATTTTTTGTCAGTAGAGGTTTACAGGCAGAGAGAACTTTAGCACTGACTGTGCAAATCTTGCTGCAGGTCTTTTGCAGTCACTCGAGTAGGATGGTAGGCAATCTGCAGACGGCCCATGGATGCCCTAATGCTCATATCCTTGGATGTCCATGGATGTGAGCTAATATCATCCACTCTAGTGACCATCTTAACGATATGTAATGTCAGTGCCACTGTTGAAAATCATTTAGAATGTCACATTGCCCTTTCTTACGGACCAGGACCACACAGGATGTCTTCCACAAAACTGGGATCTTTTCCAGGCTTTTTCAGCACACACCTTCAGTACTCTGGGTTCCATGCCATCCAGCCCTGCAGCCTTGTTCTGCCTGGGTTTCTTCAGCTCTTTCTTCACCTGGTCAGCTGGGAATGTCAGTCTGGAGAGGTGTCAAGAACTCTGTGTTGGTGAGTTGCAGTGTGTAATAGAAAAAAAAAGATCTTTTAGCTTGTGAACTCCTTTTTAATGTAGTGTAAATATCTAATATTTCTCATTTTTAGATTATTGTAGTATTATTATACAATTAATGAACTTATTTCATACCTTTTTACAGTTTTTTTTATTTTATCAAAAGTATCTTTTTGTGTGTCTTATTAGCAAGAAATAATGCAAGAAACTATCTCACTTAACGCAAGTAGAAATACGTTTAGACTAGATTTGAATGATTTGACTTGTTAAGATATTATTTTCGGGGATAATGTAATGGCTGCACATTAGTTTACATAACAGAAACAAAGCAAAATCAGTCCAAAACAAGCAATCAAAGAAATAATGTCTATTCAATAAGTATGTTCTAACCACGGGTTTCTGTTCACAAACCAAAGCCTCGACAGTTTAGCTCCTAAGCTCTTACAAAAGAAGGCGTTTTTGAACATTTTTATGCCTACTGCACGACTCTAAACCACCTTCAGAAAATTTGGTGGAACGCTTGCCTCATGCTCTCTCTCCACCCACACCAGAAGCCTACACTGCTCACTTTTATGACATGCCTCTGCTTTTGAGGAAGGCTGCCTGGCTCTAATGGAACAGGCAGCTCCTGACTCTCCAACCTATGAAACATTTATCAGGATTTAAACAGCTGTGCTGTTGTGGACGGCCGCTGATAGGGGTTGAGCCGGAGAGCTGATGCACTCCATCCTGAGCACTGTCCATACAGGCAGATATCAGACTCTTGTAGACTTGTTGAAGTAAAACGGATCTCCCAGCTCAGGCTAATGCACACAAGCACACACACACACAGACAACACACACTAATGGTGCAAGAGAGATGCACACGTGATTCAGTGTGTGAGTGACTATGTGTTAGAAGAGCATGTGTAGAAAAGCAAACTCACAATTCAAATTACCATTACCATTTTGTGTAGTAATGTATAGGACAAATCTTTTAAAAGAATTAAACTTGTATTCTGGTATTATCACAATTCTGACTTTGCATTTTACATAAAACAATTATCTTGTTTACATTCCACAAAATCTGTGGAAATTCCTTTTTATAACACTGATGAAGCTTTAAGAGTACACCTGTACCTAGAGGACAATTCAACTCATTGCTAATATACGTTGTAACCCCCTATGGAATATCTACAGATTTCCACACTAAAACTCAGGGTTCGGACCAGGGTAAAGATTAGTTTAAGTTATGGGTTAAGATTCAGGTTTGGATTATGGCTTGGGAGGGTTTGGATTATTATCTTGGGAGGATCAAACTGTGCTACTATGGGAAAATTATTGAATCTAACTAACCCATCTAACTCTTTCATACACACAATATGTTCACCTTTTCTAGTTACTGAATTTGGCTACTTTAAGGTGCAGCTATTGCTGACATGGTGAAATATGGCTGTATAATTAAATATAAAGATAATCCCTGCCAATCCTTGAATACAATAGGTAGTCCTGCAGCACTGGGTGCTGGAGCATTGAAACTGTATTCTCTGGAATGATGAAGCAAATTTCTTAGTAAAAACGTCCACATTGATTGTTTTTTTATGGTCTTGTAAAAAGGCCCATTACTGTGTTCAAAGGAAATGCAACCTATGGCGACAAAGAAAAGACCCTTAGAGTCAACTTACAACCTGAGTGACGACTCGTTGCATTACTGTAACCAAGCAAAAACTACAAAAATGTCAAATATAATATGTTACCTGAGTCTACGCCAAAATCAACACTTTAACCTTAAACCACACCTAAACCTCACCTTAACCATAGTGAAATGAGGAATTCTCCATTAAATTCTTATTTTTAAGCTCCAAAAGGTTCATAAGCAGCAGGATGTTCTCCAACATTCCCAGCACTGTTTTTTTTTTATTCTTCTTCGAGTACATAACAGGCAGGTTGTGTGAGTGTTTGTGTGTATTTTGCTCAACAGCACTACCAGCGGATGGTTAAAAAAAAAAAACACCAACTATTTTGCAGTTTTGGAGTGGAACAATCAACCTAAATAAACGTTTCTGTCAGATCATGTTGTGTGGTGGAATGATTGGAATCAAACCCATACTGCAATTTTTCCAACATATACAAATCCTTTCCAGAAGAAATGTTGGATAAGGTGGTGTCTACAAACTTTTGGACATATAGCACACTTTACCTCATTTATAGATAACAAACAAGGCACTTTACCATAATGTTACGACTTCAGTCTATCATGTTTTAATGTCTGGTCTAGAAACTGGAAATGATGGATGTCATAAACTCCAAGTCATGAGCATTCTTATAAATGTTTCATGATTTCATGATGTATCATACATTCTTCACGCAGTGCCATCTGTGAATATGTGTGTGCATACTGTAGCTGCAGCCGAGTGATGAAGTAATGACTTCAGAGGGCTGCAGAAGTTCCACCCTTCGCTCTGAGAGCACAGCAGTGCTTGGTGTCTCTTCTAGGCAGTTTAAAATAAGTCAATTGATCTAAATTGACTGATGACTAATTTATGTGCTTCTGGCCAGGCAGCTTTCTCTAGTAGTAGCAGTTGTGGGAGTTCGTTTATTTCATTCAACTACAGTGCTGTTAAGCCTTTCTGATAAGTCCATGCAAAACCATTCATAAGTGAAGATCATCACCTACATCTCCATTTTGGTAGTCTTATCAGTACATCATCAGCTACAATGGTAAAAGAGGAGTGCTTTGGTTAGGGATGCCCCCTCCGTATCTCTTTTGCATGGTTTTAATAATGCCATTAAAACTAAATTTTACAAAACTTCTGCATAATTTGTTAATAATAAGTTGTTGAGATGTTAACATGGTTATTTAGGTTGGTGGTTTGATGTGAAGTGATGGTGATAAGAACCAGGGGTCACAATTTCTACAAAGCAAACATAGCCATTACTATCCAAAATAACCCAATGTAATGTCAATAATGGCAAAAAAAGGGGTAAACCTAGAAGTATACATTTTCTTTGGACACTGAATGGCTCATAAATGCATATTCTTTACCATTTCAGTTAAATCAGCATTTTGTTTGAATTGGTTACCCAGTTCTCATTGGTGGCTTTGTGCAGCTCCACCAGAGTTACATAGTGCAGTAGGGGAGCTCTGGCCCGGAGCAGCAATGACAGAAAAGCCATTCTCCCTATTACAAGTCAATGACTCATCACAATGCATTTAAAGCTGTTTTAAGGTCAAACACAATGGATAAAGCACATTTGCTTCAATGTAGCTTTTAGCAGCTTTAAACTCTTCAGATGCCTGGGTTCCATCTCCAACATTGTAAACTTTTGATTCTGTAAGATTCTGTAAAATGTAAAGCACTTCTCTCAATGTATCACACACCCATTCACTCAACTAGGGGCAATTTGGCAGAGCCAATCCACCTACCATGTGTGTTTATGGAAGGTGGGAGTAACCCGGACACCTCATATTGCCAATAAAATGGGACTTTCTAAAGCAGCTAAACATGAACCTATTGGCACTATACCTAATGGCAGGCATGGGCTAGAGGGCTATGAATCCCCCAGCATTGAGCTGTGGAACAGTGGAACCGTGTTCTCTAGATTGATGAGTTGGGGAGTTGGGGATGAGGTGGAGTTACAATCATCCAACATCCTGACCTCAACAAAAGCAGAATGAACTCGTTTTTAATACCCTTGGTTTTGGAATAAAACAACGAATGAGCCAGCGTCCCAATACTTTAGTCCATAACTGTGTGTGTCTGCAGTGTATGTTCCTGAGTTTGAAAAGTGTTCACAGTTTTTCACATCAGTTACCAATTACTGCTTTTTAGTAATACTGATGCTATGATTAAATGAATACATGGATGGATCCTAAAACATCACAAAACAAATCTCTGGCCCTGAGATTCTTATGCACTGTTTTTAGTCTCTGGAAACCTCTCTGCTCAGCTATTAATAACAACAACTGAAGGCCTGAATTTGAAGGGCCTATTTTTCATAGCTGGTGAGATTGCCAGTAAAGGAAAGATTAAGCAAAGACCACTAACCAGCTGGCGGTGAGAAAGGGCACTAACCATTTCCCCTACTGCTCTGCACTGACACCATTTAAGGGAATCAACTGCTCGAAGGAACACTTAACAGCCAATATAAACGTTACCACTTTGTGGCAACAGTCCTATCTCCAAAGTTTGCTGCACTTTGTATATCACGTTAATGCCTCTTTTAACATTGACTCTTCTCTAACCCTGAATTAGGTTATGAACACATGCTATCACAGAGACAATGACACAGAGGAGTTTACCAAGCCAACATAACATGTCCTAATATTAACCAGCAACAGAAGAGGCACGAGTATGGAGGGTGACCTATTTTTACATAAATGTTGCTTCAAAAAAAGAAAGACCGGTTTAGGGTCTGTGTTTGTGGTTGGGAAGACGAGGGGAGGGGGGGGGGTGTCGGGGGGGTTAGCTCTAATCAAGTTCTTTCAGTTGGATCACTCATTATTAGTGTAAATTGCCTATTTTTGCCTATACCTAAACTTTGCTGTTGTTGTATGCTAAATTTGACCGACTGATTATCTCTCATAAATGACTTATTTACTGATTAAGTCTGTGATTAGTATGTGGGCTTCTTCATGAAGCTAATTTTGTATGATAAATTTACCACAGAATTTCCTGTCAGCCTGTGCGTCTGTTTTCACAAGCTGTAAGGCCACAATATTAAGCAACATCAGAGCCTTGTTCATCAGTTTCATTATAGACAGAAGCTTTAGTACGAAGGCTTTAGTGGAAAATGAAGAACGAGTTTGTTGTTTAAAGCACAGACGATAGTTAGAAGATGTCTTGCTGATTGCTCATGTGTTAACAGTGAATTAGTACATGTAGCAACAACATACACAGTTTATAGAATTGGACATGTTTGTGGATCATTAAAGAGTCCAAATGCACTACTGTACATTGAACCCCCCTCCAACATACCAAAATACCCTGCAGAAACCAGCCATCTTTCTCAGGTATGCTTGTTAAATTGGTGTATTAATCGTAGTTTGAGCACCATTTGAGTCTGAGCAATTGGTGTTGTTATGTAAAGTAGTTCAGTGGTTTAGTAACAGGTTTTCTTTCATGTTACGTCATTTCAATGCACGTGAGTGTTAGATTACTAAAGACATGTATGCAACATTATCCATGTACTGTATTAACTTCTCAAGAACCTAATAATTCAGATGATTCAGTGACATTCAGAGTAAAAATACAAAGAACTAGTTATAATAGATTTAGAGTGTTTGATTTATAGTAGATGTGTGGTCTTTAATATGGAGTCCTGCAAAGAAGTCTCTTAAATTCAACAAATGTATTTTGTAACTGAATATGGTTTCCAGATTTCTAGAGCATCAGCATGTAGCTTTCTTTTTTATACAACCAAGTACAAACACCAGAGGATATAAAAAATATTGAAATATTTTAAATATCATTTTTAATCACTGTAAATCATTATTATTATCTAAAATGATCTCATTATTATATATTCTATAGGCATAACAATTATTTTCAAAGGCAAAAGTCCTTAACTTTTGCTGTTATTGTTTTTTTTCTGACATTGGTTTCATCTAATCTAGGAAATGTGTAGTCTGGTATATGTTTAGATCACCTATTTTATATGTAAATTATATTTTCCAGTAATTATTAGATTTTTACATTTATTACATCCTGATGATGGCAAATAAAAAATGTTAAACATCCAGAGCAATTACATTTCCAGTTCTTTTCAATATAAATCCAAAACATTTTAGCATACACACACAAAAATAAATATATATGATGCATAAATACATATTTTAATGACTTAGTATAACTGCTTGTTGATTTATTGCTCTATCTGCTATATCTGTGTTTTACATCTACTTCTCAGTCCTGAAGTTTGCGTGTAATCATGACTTTGCTGGGTTGCGTCAAATCTCGCGTTAGTTGGCGTTATTTTCCCTCCCTCCGTCCCTCCTCCTCCTCCTCCTCCCTCCCCTTCTCTCTTTCCGTCTCTCCCTCCTCCTCCTCCTCCTCCTCCCTCCCTCTCTCTCTCTCTCTCTCTCTCTCTCTCTCTCGCTCAGCCTTTCTCTCTGGAACACATGAAATTCGGAGGCTCTCCTCCCCAAACACGAGCACAGCAGTCACCGAAGCGGTTGGAGAACCCCCTCCCCACACAACATGGCTACAATCGCAACCTCGACCAGGTTTACTGACGAGTACCAGCTTTACGAAGAGCTCGGAAAGTAAGTGGCTGCAGCACTTCGGCGCCTTCCGCACAACTTCACTCCCTTTTCCTTTAATCCCATTGTTTGTAGTTGGACGTTGACAGAGGCTAGCCGACTCGCAGGCTGCTCTCGGAGCTCGGCGGGGCTTTGCGGAGCGGACCCGGGGATGTATCGATTCAGTGTTGGTGGTCGCTTGCAGCGCTAGCACGGCGAAACACTTCGGCATATGTTGGGTGTTGAGTGTTTACGCCTTTCACTCGAAGAAAGAGAGAAAGGGCTTTGTCACACGGGAAGCTTTTTTTTTTTTTGCTTGGGCTGCTACTTTTTCGTGTAGGCTTTCTGTCACTTTGCCTAATTAACGACTCTCATTTCTGGTTCGTAGTGCGGAGCCTTCAGGGGTTTAGTGGTGAAGGGGACGGGCTGTTTAAATATGCAGCAGTAGTTTAGCTGTGGATATTATTATTATTATTATTATTATTATTATATAATTACTACTAATAAATAATAAACCAGGCTGCTCAGGCAGTGGAATAGTACACTATAGGCTAGTTAGTTAGCTTGGGAAGTGTCAAAAAAGCGCATACACACACATACACAGTCACTCCTCTGTAGGTCTTTACGGGTCTTGTTGTTGTAAGGTGGGGTTTAAGAGGCTGTGTAAGTGAACAGTGACGTCTGTTCTGGAAATCACGTCTCACTTTTGTAGATGAACAGATGTTATCATTCCTGGAAACGCTTCTGCCGTCGATTTGTTCATTGAATTAAATTGCTTTCAGACACCGACATATTAGCTAAATAAACCATTTGTATTTGGTTCAGAATACAAAATTACTATAACCTACAGTGCCTATCCCCCGTAAGGCTGCCCCGTATGTGTGTGGAAGCTCCTCTGCTCACTGACTCCACCACGTCCTGCATGCATGTGTAATGGGCCCTCTACGTCAGAGGTAACTGACAGCCTCTCCGTGTTCACACTTGTCAGTTGCATTGCATCCTTATCTTGTGTTTTTTTTTTTGTTGTTGTTTATTTTTTTCCTAGGGAAATTCAGCATACGCTGTTGATGACCTGCAGTACATTGTCTTGTTTTTTTTTGTGTGTCTTGCTCAGGGGTGCCTTCTCCGTGGTGCGCAGATGCGTTAAGAAGTCCACAGGCCAGGAATATGCTGCTAAAATTATCAACACAAAGAAACTATCAGCAAGAGGTAAGGCAGTGCTGTGGCACGCTTGTGGCCTGCTTGGATGGACTCCAGAGATATTACCACGCTCAGATGCGTTGCACAAAAGGGACAAACCGGCTCCGCTTTTTATTACTATGTACATTGGGGGAGGATGAGGCAGAAGATCTGGTGTGTTTGCCATCTCCTGGGATTACATGTCGTTAATAGAAGAGAGTGCTCTTTAGAGTGGGGCAGCTGACTGCTCTCCTCTGTGCAACTCTCCTGGTGTTGCAGGCTTCCCAGCTGTGCCCTGGCATGTGTTTTACAGGGGTAGTGTGGTGAAGAATCCATGATGGTCATTGTCCAGTTCCACAGAGGTAGTATTTACAGCAACAAATGAAACGAGCAGATGCAGTGATGGTGATGATGATCAGGATCAGGTTTGTTTCTGTATTGAAGTGAGTTTGTGTTTTCTAATGTAGTGTTTTAGGCCTGTGTCATTGGTATGTCTGAATGTGGGGATCTGCAGGTAGAACATCTATTTTCACCTCGGATGGACGGGAGAAGCCCAGTTCGATTCATCAAGATGGTGAAGGATAGGTGTTTCCTCAGAAATGAGAATCAGTACTTTGAAACAGTTGCCTGTTTCGTTTGGTACAGGTTGATTTGCCTCCAAGCTTGAAAATTTGACAGGATAGTGAGCAGCAGGCATCAAGAACACATTCCAAAGCACATCATGAAGCCTTCAGAGATCTGAGAAGTGTCGGAGCTTGAAGCTGTTGGGTGGCCTTTATTATCGCTATTATATGCAATTGTACATGGTGATTAATAACAAGCACATCGAGTACTGATCATGTTCATCCGCCACTATGTGAGTGATCAACCTGCCGTAGAAATAAATCATACTTGATCATCCAATTATTTTAATGGAATATGAAAGTCTTATGCTGTTGTGACTTGTTGTATTTTGGCCTGTCAAACCAGACCTAATTGCTCCTGCCTCAGCGTTTTAGGGTATGTCCATTAGTCATTATGTTAGTGGAAAGAAAGGGCCTGTTTCTTAAATACACACTCTTTCATGCTCCCTCATTGTGTGGAGCAGGGATTTTTCATTCTGGTAATGGGACAAGTGCTTCTCCATACAGAGTGTAAGGGTCTCATTTGGGACTTGGCCTCTGTCTTTGAGGAGATGTTTTTCTTCAGCAGCCGACCCAATTAAGACCTCCTAGAGTGGGCCGTGCTGCAGCCGTCCTGTTAGCTGAGCAAGAGGGCATGACCAAAATCCCTGGCCAGTCATATGGGAGAACTGCATGGCTGCCCTGGACCATTCAGTACCTATCTGCTTGGTTTAACCCCCAATTCAATCCATCCACTGCCTGTCTGAAATGGTTTGGCAGTCTGAAATGCTTTTTCCTGTTGCGGACCCACTTTCCCTGATTTCTGTGCAGTTAATGCTTACGTGGAGAGTAGATCAATGCCCTGAATACCCCCACCTCAAACAGTGATTTGTGGCACCCCCCCCCTTCACTCCTCCTTTTTTGTCAGTCTTCACAGACATTGAAAGGTTGAGCTGAAAAGCGCCTCAGATGTGGTGTGTAACTATAATGGCCCAGTGATTGGAGGCTTTGACCCAGAGCTTGTTGCAGTAGCTAGGCAACCGTTTTCCCGTCGCTGTTTCTGATTGGCTGGTGCAGACGAGGAGGATGAGACTAGTAGAGCTGGTGGCAGATAGCTGGAGTCCAGAGGAAATGGGGGAGAAGGAAAATCTAACAAAGGGAATTAACTAATGAACGAACAAGTGAAAGAGACCAGTCTCTCTTGAAGAAATCTCCCCAAAGCCTGATGCCCTGATGTGCACTGTGGGGCTGAACAGGAGCCACACGTGAGATAGGTAGAGGCTTAATGTTGCCCTGCCCTGCTGTCTACGCTTACAACTCCGAATTGACCCACACTCTGAGATGAACAGGGATGTGCTGGAGCTTTGGCTGCAATAAGCGGCAATGCCTTATGATGTTTACAGAGGTGAATTTCCATTTGATTACAGTTCTACCCTCATGGTTTGCTGGCCTGGGCGGGGGATGGCTTCCTGTGTCTTTATTGTTATATTCTCTCATAATAGAGCCGGCTGTTCGTGCAGCCTCCTCCGCCCAGTTCATTATCTTTGCTGGCAGAGGGGTGGAAGCGGTTAGCTATAGTTGGGGACCAGAGGGTCTGTCAGGTGCATGGTCCCCTGCAGTGACTTAAATGCTCTACAGATCACGCGTACAGGCTCCATTCACACTTCTGAGATGGTGTAGTAGTGTATGAACAACAGAGTGTCCCATATTGTTGGTTGTTTCCTCAGGCTTAAAAAAAAAAAAAAAACTTCCATTGACTGCCCCCCGCCTCTCACATGCTTTCTCCATTACCTTACTACCAATGCTAGTAATTATGTGTCTCAGTTCAACTTGTTTCTTTGGTGTAATTGTCTGTGAAGGACCGTTTGTTTTGCTCTCTCATCTATGTATCCATCTCGTCCTCTCTCTTCATTTGCGTGGGGGATTGCTTTGTATTGAGGTTAATCCACTTATTTAATTGTATCTGGCTAAGACCCTGGGGGATCCTGTTGCAGACTCTCTTGTTTTGCACTTGTTTCTTCACCCATGCATGTTTTATCCTCCAAGACAAGTAAATTATTTAGATGGAACTTTATGTCCTGTATATCGGTTATTGCATAAGACAGAAGTGGGTTAAGGGAGTTGTCAGGTTCAGTATACTGGGAGTAGAGTCTCCCTGAGATGATACGAGCGCTATAGCAGCGTTGAGCTGAAGGTGCTTAAAGCAGCTAGTCATACTCTTGTCAGGGTCTCCTATCAATGGAACCCTCTGTTCTTTAGTTAATTTTGAGTAGTTTTGGGGTTTGGGGCGATACACTATTTCTACTCTTTAAATAAAGAGGCTCTATATAGTGTTGAGCGATTATAGTGTTCAGTGCTATTTAGAACTGTATAGCCATAAATGGAAATTCTCACACTGACTTCCTAGTGTTTTGTAGACCATTCAGATGCTTAGATTAAAGTCTCATGTTGAAATGTAGGGCCTAATGTGTCCATTTACCCTGTATATTTTTTAAATACTGGCACTTCACACAGTTAACCAAGTACTCTAGTAGCCAAGTAGCCATGCTTATTAGTTCTAGAAATTTGTCAGTAACTCAAAAGCACTTATCTCTACTTAAATTGTGGCAATAGCAAATTTCACTGCTGTGGCTTTGGCATTAGCCCTCACAGTATCCACAGATGTTGTACACATCCTCCACCATCAAGCTTAATCGAAGGGTTATGACCTGGTATTACAAATGGCCATTAACATGATGGAGGGATCATGTACCCCTTGAGGTACATAGAGAGCCTGAATGAAGGAGGGGTTGATGTTTTAGAAAATGCAGCTCTCTCTGGATGGGTCTATTTTGCTAAAGAACAAAGTGTGGCCAAGTAGGCACATGTGAGGAGTTGGCCTGTCCTGAGTGAGTCAGCCTGCCCTACAGCATTCCCCACTGCATCCCAGCGATCTGACCAGAAGCATTCAAACCCATTTTGACATCGGGGCCCATTAAGATCACTGTCACTTATCCTGCATGCATCTCACCCTGGCTGTACGCTTTCTCAGGCTCCTTCATTAGGTTAGCCTTTTGCTGCAGCCTTGCTGCTTTCGCTGTGCTCTGGGAGTGCTGCTATTTTCACTAGACTAAGCCAATTTATGTAATATGGAGGTAGGTTGTTATGGAAGCTGAGGCAGACATTTTTGTTAGCAAGAGACCCATTCAAAGGAGTAGATGTTATTTGTAGTATGCTATTATACAGCAGGCTTGCAATTGTTGTCTTTTTTTAAAGTCTGGTCTCCCAGCCTGGAGATAAGGGGTTTGAACTCAACTTAATATCACAGTGGGTTGCGAAAAGGATATAAAAAAATGTTAAGGTTCATGTCTAATTTTTGTTTTAGGCAGGACCTTTTGTGGTTCACTAGCGTTAGAGTTTTGGGTTCATCACAGTAGTCATAATGTGGTAAGATCCATATCATGGGACAATAACATGGTATTCACCCTTGTACCTCCCGCCCAACTTTAGAACCTCTACATGTTGTCGCTTTGTCCTCAACACTTTCATACGAACTACATAGTCGAACTGTGGAGTGCTTGGTTGGAAGCTATTCAGATATCTTGACCCTTCACCCTCTCCGATTCGTACCCTGTGAAGTTATTCGTAGTGTGCATCAGACATTCTTTATCTGTGGTCTCTTCTGGAACACCTGGCCGCTTTTGTTCCCTCTCATTCTCAGTTGTATCATGTCAAGGGGAGAGTGGCTAATAGGTCCAGGCTACTGCCCAACGTGAACATGTCTTAGCAGCAGGAACTGGAAAGGCTTTATTCCAGTCTTTATCCATGACCATCCCTTTGAAATGAGAGCTACGCATGTTTCCACTGCGCCTCTTCTGAACACTTTGTTCTACGTGACTCCATACTGTGCCTTTTTGTGGAACTCTATTGATTGCTTCTTTCCTCCCCGCCCTTCCCTCTCAGGCTCGCTCTCTTGCTCTCTCTTTCTTTTTCTCACTGCAGGCCTCCTCTTACTCGTTGCTTATCTTCTGATGTGATACCCTGATTAAAATCAAGATATTGTGAAATCATGTTGGCACTTTCCAACTGAAATTGGGTTTGCTCAATTTTCCGCCCACCGCGCATATGAAAGTGAATTGGGGAGGGGGAGGGAGAGGTTGAGGGGAGAGGTTGAAAAGCGCTGGATGGAAGTCTTTAAGAACTGGTCTTCAGCCAAAGGTTTGGAAGCCAGAACAATGTGATTACTCACCTGAGTGGGAGTGGGGAGGTGGGAATGGTCCGCTCTGGCAGCTGCTCCAAACAGCCTCCTGGAGACGGAGAAAGAGCGATAGAGAGAACACTCACATAAAAAAAAAAAAGAGAAAACGTTGAAAACCGTGAGGGAAACAGAAGGATTAGCATAGGGGAAAACATTAAACTAGACTACACCAAGCTGTAGTGGGCTGTAATAGTGAGTCAGGAAGCGTAGTCTGGTTCTATCTGTTGAAATGTTGACTGGCATGCAAATCCTATTAATCACCCTGAGAAGAAGACGTAGGCTGCAGTAAAATGGAAATGTAAGGTGTGGTTGGCTGATTGCAGTTCATTACAGGCGGCATAATATAAGCCCTAATTCACTTTTAATGAAACTGGGTCAGGTTCAGGCTTAATCAATTATGTGTTTTGACCAGCAGCTCAGAAACTGTGGTCAGTGAACTAAAATAAGGCAGTCACACATGCACTTTTCATGTTCTGCTGACAGTAGGCTTACAAGAAAAGTCAACGGGAATGGTTTGAAACTAAGGTTGAAATCTCATACCCTGTAAAATTGCTGACAATAGCCTTCCTCTCCCAGTCCGCACAGCTCTATCTGGATAAAGCTGACAGTGGTTCTGGAGGCTGTCTGAGTGTCATCGCGTCATTGACCGCTCTTATGACTGACTTAGGCTAAGCCCAATCCTCCCAAGACTTACGCACACGGCCTGACATGCAGGCTCGGACTGAGCGTATTCTGACTACCCACACGACATAGAGCTGCTAATTTGATTAGCATTCTAGCTCGCCTTAGGGTAACTCACCTGAGAAGTGAAAATGCACAGCCGCTAAAGGTGAGGCCTATTAATGTTAATACTTTAATAAAGTCAAAGTAAGGAATGTGGGTGGCTGTCAGGATCATGCAGACAGGCCTTTCCAAAAGGGGATTTTGTCATGGCTAATCCACACATGCATGACACACCCTCCCT
Organism: Salminus brasiliensis; assembly: GCF_030463535.1. Taxonomy (NCBI): domain Eukaryota; kingdom Metazoa; phylum Chordata; class Actinopteri; order Characiformes; family Bryconidae; genus Salminus; species Salminus brasiliensis. The sequence continues at coordinate 15,835,149 of NC_132899.1, forward strand.
AACACCTCAACCTCTTCTGTATAAATATTGGCTCAGCTCTCTGTTGTGTTTATTTGACGTTGGCCTTTACTGTTAAGTGTGTGTGTATGTGTGTGTGTTGTCATCTACAGGGCTGTATAAATCACCCCGGGCCTCCAGTAACACTTAGTAAACACTTTGGCCCATCTCTTGGTGCATGCTGAGCACTGATGTTTATGAAATGTCAGCTAATACAGTGCTCTCTCCTGGCACAGGCACACAACATATATCTCTCTCTCTCTCTCTCTCTCTCTCTCTCTGTCTCTGTCTCTGTCTCTGTGTCTCTCTGTGACTAGATTTCATGTTTAAGTACATTTTTGGCAATGGTAAATATCACTGCCTGTATAAATTGCGATGCAAGACCTAATTTTTACACTTTCCAATGCATACCGTAATGCAGGGCAAATGTGTTTTTACTAAAGAAGCCATAGCCGTAAGTCTGGAGATTGAACCGCCAAAATCTACGTAATGTTAAATCGCTTTGGAGGTTTAAATGGTGCAGTTGTAGTACATTAGGTTGTCAGATTTGCTTTCCCATTCAGAATTTGTGTTTGGAGGGCAGAAGGTTCTGTATTCAACACAGGGTCCAAATTATACCTTAATGGTCAAGAATATGCATACAGAACTTGTAATGTTTGGTTAACTGTCCCTTAGCAAGTTGCACCTTAAGCAGCTGCTTTTAGTAGCAATCAGCAAGCTTGTTCTGGTTGAATATGTGACCCCTCTGCTTGGCCAAATTGATGATTGATGTTAAATTAGTTAATTTCCTGGCATTGACTCTGCATATCTTTGATAGAGTTGAGGTCAGGACTTTGGGAAGGCCACTGTAGTCAATCATGATCACTAACAGGAAGTTCAAGGAGGCCTTGGCTGGTTAAGACATTTTGCAACATTCAGCTTCACTTAATTAATAACCCCCCCCCCCCCCCCGCCCTCCAAATTATGCACTAGAAAAAGAACAGTTAAAAAAATAACTAAAAAAGCCTAATATTTCCAACTGTAGATTGGAACTGTCATAAGGTATCTATTTTCCTGGTTAGCATAATGGGTAATACCACTGCCATTCATGTAGTAGACTTCGATTCGGGGTTTGATTCCCGACTTGGACAAGCACAGCACACTATACCAGTAGAAGTCATTGGACGAAATTGCCCCCGGTCTTGTCACACTCTCTCCTCCTCTTGATAAGTGTCTTTATCTGTCTTTTGTGATCTGTCGTTGTTCTGTGCTAGTTTTCTCTTTTTCTGGCCTCTTGAGCTCTTCTGCTTTTTCTCGTTTTTTTTCTGTGTCAGTATCTCTTGTTCTGGTTTTGTCTGGTTGGCTGTTTTGTCACTGAGATGTGGTGAAGTGCTAAAGTGTGGGTGACAGTGGGCAAGCTTACTGTACTGTATGCAGAGTACAGCTTTATTTATTTATTTATATATTTTTTACAGCACGCAGTCATTATAGCAACGTGGCTCTGCTGGGTTGGACAGCATTTCTGTTGTAGTGATGGAGGCATGGTTGTAATGCAGTAGGCTGCTGCCCTGCTGTGCTCAGTTGGAATGTTTAGAATTAACACACACACACACACACACACACACACACACACACACACACACACACAGACCTGCCTACTTCTCTCATGCTCATTACTCTGTCCTGCAGTCTTACACACACACACACACACACACACACACACACACACACACACACACACACACACACACACACACACACACAGTCCAACAGTCTTCTGTCTGTGTCTCCATCACAGTTCACCTCTCTGTAGAGCTCAGGAAGCAGGCCAGTGCGAGCTTCTCTCAGTCTCTGAGGATTCCTTCAGCCTTAGCTACGGATTCCACACCGCTACTGTCTGCACGCACACAAACGAAGCAACCTGCTAGAGACCTCGCACTGTGTCCATAGTAGGACTGATCATTGTTGATCGAATGCTGATGCCGGTCAGCATTTGGGCAATGTTACAGTACTAAAGTGTATCACAGTATTTATAAATAATGACAGTATCTCCAAGTGATGACTGTATTTCAAAAAGATCAAGTGTTTGATGTGGAATAATCCCTTCGTGGTTCCCACTGACGCATTGGGCCAGTTAAACCAAGTAATGTGCCGTAGTGAGAAATTGGCTGCTTGGTTACTCCTCAGACCATTAGTTACTCAACTTTGTGCTTTCAGATGTGAGGCTTTACCTGCTAGCTAATCTAAGCTATGCCTTCCTAGGCCTTCCTTCTGTTGACCTGAGTCATTATCATCTTATACTTTCATAAGTGGAGCTTGTCAACCAAAATCAATCGGTGTTCTGTGGTGTGCAGAATGTCACATGCTAGCTACGCTGATGAATTTTCTCTCTGTTGATTTACAGCACAGATTCACATTTAGCAGTTGTCGTATTTATGGGTTAACATGTATTGAATATTTGGTTGAAATTGTGCACGGCTTTTGCTTATTTGGTGACCTTTTTAGCACACTGAGCTTTTTATTTGAATGGTTTCGAAGTAACACAGGAAGTCATGAAAGGATGTCCTGTAGGATCAACCCATGAATAGCTACACGCTTCCCCAGTAGTACCACATACCACGCTAATATTTGAAAATGGTTTGATGATATGAAATAAGGTGGCAGTTCCCATCCCTAATAGCTACACACATACCTTAGCATGCTTTTTCTCATTGATTTTAAATACAAATACAAAAGAATACGTCTGTGCATCCTTTTACCAGTCCGAAAAATGATCTGATTCCTGACTCAAAATCTGTGATCCAATCCGAACCGTGAGTTTTGTGATCCGTTACACCACTACCAAAAACCACACATAAACATATGATCGCCATAAGTTTCATTCAGTGTTGTAGTCTGCAATCCTGGATTTTCAACCCTGTGTAGCGCGTATAGTCAGAGACGAATACTACTTGTATTTGCTGATGCTAATGGCATGCTTACAGCCAATCAGCAGTCCAGATAAAACACATTATGACTGTACTGTTATTACATTTTAATACCTTAGTCCAGTCCAGCAGACTAAACAGTCATATTCCAGAAGAATTAACACAGAAAAATAGAATTCTTTTTGAAGCACCAAGTTTAGAAATTATTGTTAGCTTTTTGCCAGCATTTCACTTTTTAAAATGTGTAGAGAACCACCATGTTGGTTCAGTTTCTGCTTTCTTTATTGCCTAAAGAGGAGGTAGCCCATTCAGAAGAGATGGTGATGGAATAAGTAAAGAATGCTGTTCACTCTGAGTCTGCTGATATCTGTTAACAGAAAAATCTGTGGCAGTGTTTGTATAGTGGAGGGGTAGTTGGGTGAAAACTCCTGGCAGTTTCAGCTGTGCCTCTTGTAGATAGGCATTGAGGCGTGTGTGTGTGTGTTTAAGAAGAGAGGTATAGTTAAGTGTTTTGTGATTGTTTACTTCAGTATCAGAGCCGTTGAGCCCTGCTGGTGGTGACAGATGTGTGAAGGAGAACCTGGCCTTCTGATGGTGTACTTGAGATGCTCCAGCATGGCACTGGGGTGAGCCAGGCTTCCTTTCTCCAGCAGGTGTGCTTTGCACTTTATCTCTTGCATACTACCTGTGTTTGAGCCATATTGTAGCTGTATATTGTTAGATGCCAGAAGGAGAGCTTCATATTGTCTGTGTTTTAGGGGTGTAACCATATAGTTACCCGGTCATTTGATTTAATGTTCTCACTTAATAAAATCCTAAAATAGACAAAAGATAATTATACACATTAAGACCGGTATTCAAATGTTCACTTAAGTAAAAAAAGTTTAAAACAAAAAGTAAAAACAAAGTTTTTGTACTTTTACCACCTAGCAGTAGCAGCCTGAAGAAGATAATAAAATAAGAATATTATTAAGAATATCTCCCTTTATGATGTTTTTTTTTGGTTTGTGGCAATTTTCGTAATTATTTTCTAATGGATGGACAAGCAGAAATGCTCCAATATTACTTGGGTTTGGATTGACTTCCATTAAAAGGTTAAATGCTTTTTCCTTCTCTTGTAAAATTGCCGTTTGAGTGTGGGCACACCTTTTGAGAGGAGTGAAAGAGTGGTACGATATGTCCTCAAATGCAGGTCTGCTGGAGTTAGAAAGGTGCACGGCTGTGAGAGGTCTGTCTTCAGTACTGCAGTGTCTTCAGTGCTGACCACAGACTGAGTGGAGGGGAGGGGATGAGCACCTTTAGCTGACACAAGCTCACAGCCAACAAAGAGCTCTGGAATGCTTTCTTATGACAATATTTTTTCCCCTGCAGAATTACAATAGGTTCACAAGATTTTGTGTCTTTTAAAGCTACATGCTACTATAGCTCTAGACTAGTCGTATTATATTTAACCTCTTACCTCTTTTTGTTTAGAAAACACATTTGAGTGTTAATGAGGTGATATCAGATGATAAATTCACTAAATGATGAAAGTTCATAAAAATATATATAAAATATAAATAGAAAAATTACATCAAACTCAATGTTTTTCCTATCAACATTTTTTAAGTAGCAGCAATAAAATATCTCAAAACCAAATTGGTTTCCTCCTAATTGTTCAAATCTGCATAAAACAAAAAGGGAGACATGTATGAAAAGTAATTTTGGCTTCTATTTTATTTATTAGTTTGTTTATTTATTTATTTATTTTTAAGTTACTGCTTGTTTTTATTAGTGACTTATTTTGACACGGTCTGGCCAGAGTGTCTGCCTATGTGGTGCATTCATTAAGCTGATTAGCTCTTTTTGTTGAAGAGCGGGACTTCACCCGTAACTAGCAAGCTGATTGGCCCTTTTTGTTGCATGGCGAGGCGTTATCTGTTGAGCGTTACGAGAACTTGTGATTGTCGTCTCGTCATTTAAAACGTCATTCATTTCTCCTGTTTATGCTTAGCTCTGCGTCCAGGTCATTATTACTGTAAAAATTACCAGCAGCAGTAAGGCTGAATTCCAGTCTGTTATTGTTGAACTTTGGTGATTGATACGCGCTGCGCAAATGTTTCCAGTCAGTGCGAGAAACACGGCTGATAATGTCAACAACTAGTCGTTTATTAAATTTGTTGCCAACTAATTTGGTTGTCGACTTCAGTTGATGAAGTCGGTTAGTCGTTGCAGCTGAAGGTGCTAGTTACACCCTGATGCAGATCAAAACAACTGCACTGAGACCCTAGAGAAGTGGTGCTCTGGGTCCTGTACCAAACAACCTCGGGACTGTTTGAGAATGTGATCTGACCTCGATCTGACCGATCACGTGTACTTTGCAGGTTTGTGCTAAATTGCTCCCCTAGCCAGGTGCTAAACTTGTATGTTGCTCAGACAATTACCACAGCTATAAATAAATGGCATCTCTGCCAATGCTCCATGTTAAATTTTACAGAAATATGTGCTAGTCCTTCCTCCTGTATTTACTTTCTCGCCTCCGTCCCAGACAGTTTCTGACCAGAATGCCAAGAGAACGTTTTTTTGTTTCGTGGTGCATTTTGGTGTGCTTGAACTTTTCCCTGTGTGGAAGCAAACCAAACCAAGAGGAATCCATTCCAAGTTTACCAACTTTAACTGATTTAGACCAGGGCAAACCAACTATAGTTGTGAAAAATCCCTACATCTGAGATACCTACAGGAAGCCAGTGATGAAAACAGTGCATAGCTTCTCCTGCAGTGTGGTTGCAGTATTCTTTACGTGCTTCCTCCTTTGGAAGAAGATGGGTTTGGAAGTGGTTGGTGTATTGTAGTGGATAAGAGTACCACCTTCCCAGTAGTATGTAAGTAAGTCACTCTGAAAAAGAGCATCAGTCAATGTAAGTGACTGACTGTTCAAACATGTCATGGTTCTTTAATATGGGACTGTGTAACATTAGAGACAAGCTAATTACTTTTAAGCTTTCCTGATTTTGATAGTCAAAAACTCTGACTATGCTTAAGGGACCACAGTCAGGTTAAATAAATGTTAATAGTTGGCCTGGAATTTGAAGCTGCAAAAATAATCTATTGTCATCTTCTAACAGTGTGTAAAAATGGTTTGTACAAAGCTCGCAGGAGCCTAGTTTCTTCCAAAAGTCAAATTTCTGGTTTATGTAGATACTCTACTGTAATATACTGGGCAAAGGTTAAGTGTGTACAAAAATTTGAATTCTGGAAAAACCAGCACAAGATTTAGTACACGTCCAGGAAAGTTATCCAAAGGGCTCATCTGTGAACTGAAACCAATACATTGATAAGAAAATGAATGAACTGTTGACCCTGCCATGCAATGATGCAATTGTGGGTGGGTTGTTTGAAACATTGATGCAGTGAGGAGAGAACAGAAGGAAAGCCTTGAAGAAGACATTGAAGAACAGCAGAAATGTCTGAAAACTGGAGCAGTTGAAGGGCTACAAGTATGAATGGGACAAAGCCTGAAAATGACTGGTAAAGGGTTTTGAATGTGAACCGCTATTGGCTTCTAATTGGCCACAGCAAGAGTTAACTAAAGCAGCTATCAAAGCTATCATTTGTATTGATCCTGCGTTTGACCATATAAGTTAGTAATGTTCTGCAGTGCTTTAGTCTGAAACTGGTTTGTAAACATGATGCAGTTACACAATGCTCACAGCCACCGAGGGGCTTGTATAACCGAGCACTCCTAACATGTTGAGCTGTCCATTGTGTTTGCCTGCATGCCAACTTGACAGAAATGCAGTAGCTGTCTTTTTCATGTAGTGGAGATGGTACACAGGAGAAGACAGGGAAAAGTATGGGTGTATTTTGCATTGGATCTTCTCTGTAGGGAAAAATGAGGAGTTTCTTAAATGCGTTGTTTCAACTGATTCACAGGCGTTGTCCTGTGGCCTCCCTCTGCAGGCTGCATTGATCAGCCAGACGCATTCAGCAGAAGAGAGTGTGGAGCAGCTGTAGGAGCACTAGCGCTCTCACTCCCCACTGCTCACCCCAAACATGAACGCAAAGACAGTAGTGTGTGTATAGTACGCAAGGCATTGCTGGTTTGAGTGATTTGAGGACAGACGCTTTCGACAAGGCAACATCTTGTTCAGCATTAATCATCAAGGATGCCTGTGATTTGTGGTGCGTTTGTGTTTCAAGGGATGCTGTGTGTTTGTATTTCGCCATGGTCTCTCTGCAGCATTCATAATGAAGTTTTTTTTTTCTCTCCTGTGTTTATATTATGTAATCCCTCTGATTTAATTTTCTCTCTAAAACCATTAGTTCTGAATTCGTCAGTTCTCGGAGGAGGGGAGTGCACGTTGCATGCGCTGTAATAGCTCATTAAGCATAGAGCGTGGTTTTAGGGATGGCTTTTAAGCCCAGTCATGATCGATTCTGATCCTTTGTGGGCTTGTACTAGCAGCTGTTCTGGAGCTTCTATGGAACATTACGTTTTCCAAAGTGCAGTTGACCCATATGCTCCAGAGCCACTATGCTCTATGTCCTTGTCAGCCTGGAACAGTAAGATTGAAAACATCTCGCGCTGATTTCCCTTCAGACGAACCAGCAGCTGCTCATCACGGCTGGTGGCGGAGACTGCTTATGAGGTAGAAAATGAGGGGCGACTCCCCTGTGCGTGCGCGTGCATGTGGGTGCATGCATGTGGGGTCACTCCCAGAGGGCCTCATCGCCAAATATGTCTGTGCCCATGTCTGAGGGGACACACACCTTCTCCCCTTGCTATTCTTAGACCCCCCTTTCTCTCTCTTGGGCTCCGCAGCGGCTTCATTCCACCGTGGAAATGTCAGATGCCCCTTTGCAGCTGCACCAGACACAGCCCCTCCTGGACTGATCCCCAGTCGACACCTCTACACTCCCCCATGTTCTGCAACTTCACACTGCTCTGCACTCCATAGTTTTACCACACTCTTAGTGCCTTAATCCTGCCTCATCCACAACATCGACACACGGTCAGCCCTTAAAGATAGTGTCCACAGGTTTTCTTAAAAATACAGGTAGTAGTTTAATCAAGTTTGGTGACTGAAAATGGTCAACAGTTGGTCAATGCGTGCTGTAGATTTTTGCTTGTTGTGTATATATAACAGTGTGTTCTAAAAGCAAGTCAACTAGTTGCAGTGCTAAGAATAAGAAATGTAAACATCCATTATTTTTTTAATATTTTCTATTATTGTTCAAATAAAACATGTCACATAGGGACATACTTTCCAACTAAGTTTGATATTTGAGTTAAGATTGGATTAACAATCTCCGGGAAAGGAAAAAGTAACAACAAAAAGGAAAAAGAGGAAGGGCTGTGTGCTTAGTTTCTGGATAATATCACTGGTTTCATTAGGCTAAAATCAGAAAACACGATTATTGCTCAAAATAAATGAGGGGAAACCATTAGCTTCTAGCTCATGAGCTAACCGAGCTAAATGATACAACACTGATGAGGACTAAAGCTAAATTCCTTTGTAGTTGTTGGCCTAATTGGCAGCCACTTCCACTCTTAACAGTACATCCTTGGCAACACTGATCAGCCATAACATTAACACTACCGTCAGGTGACATTAAAAATGTTGATTGGTCATATTGGGCAGCATGTGAGCATGTATTAAAAGCAGGAGTGTAAGGGCTAAACGACTGTGATGGTTAGACGACTGGGTCTGTACGTCTCCAAAACATCAGACCCCAGGTGTTGTGGGGGTTTTCTGGTATGCAGTGATTAGTACCTACCAAAAGTAGTCCAAGAAAGGACAAATGGTGAACCAGCGATAGGGTCATGGACACCTAAGGATTATTGATTGACCCATGGAGGCTCCACATCACAACTTAACGACTTAAAGAATCTGCTGCTAACGTCTTGGTGCCAGATACTACAGGAAACCTTCAGAGTCCATGCCTCGAATAGTCAGATCTGTTGTGGCAATATAAAGGTGACCTACTCAGTGTTAAGTGGGTGTTGTTGATATAATGGCTGATCTCTCCATACTGTGATTGCGATATATTTGAATATGGTCGACTCAAGTAACCATGTACATCCCTGAAGCTATAGAAGACCCCTTTTGTGCTACTAAGGTGCTAAGGAACAGTACAAAAGGTTTAAAGATTTATAGAACCTTCATGTAATATTATGTAAAGGTTCTCTACCAATTTAAGGGTTCTTTCTAAAATCTTTTCATTTTATGTTTTTAAAACAGCTTTTTAAAGATTTTGAGGGAACCAAAAGTGGTTCTTCAATGGCTTTACACATAAGGATGAGTTTGGCACCTTTTTTTTTCAGATCGTAGCTCCCTTGCAAAGCTAAAAGCAGTCCAAACATTCGGATTCAGGGGAACATTGCTATTATGTCGCTTTCAACATCTTTCTAATGCTTCATGAGAAATGAAAAAGCAAAAGAAAGAAATGTGACAAACGCCACATTTTAGAGAACCGCTGTGTACCTTGAGAGAGAGAGAGAGAGAGAGAGAGAGAGAGAGAGAGAGAGAACCTTCTGTCTCTCTGCTTTCATGTTCCTGTGGGGATAGACAAACTCTTAAGAGGCTTAGTGTTGAATGAGTCAGCATTCATCAAATCACATGAACAAGCGTGAGCTGAACAACACACATGTGACGTAGAAAGCTTGGATGTGAAATCACTGGATGTGAGCTCTTCCTCTCCCGCTGCTTCTTCCCACAAATCGGCCCATCCGTGAATTTGCCGCTGTAGGACAGCTGTATGGATTGCCAAATTGAAATGCAGCATATTGGTTTGGCAGTCTGGACTGGCAAGCATTTACTACACTTGAGGTCTAACCCTAACCCAATTAGAACTGGCCCAATCACTTAGCAGATTTATTGTACTTGTCAGTGCAAGATGAGTGGTGAAGTTAATCATATGCGGGATGTATAATAAGATCTCTGAGAGAGTATTCAGATACAGAGGGGCTTACAGAACGACTGTATATGCTGATGCTGAATCTGCTGAAGCAGAAATCAGAAATGTGGTGCCACAATTCCTTGGGATCAGGTTCTTTGTTCTTGTGAATAGAGTCTGAACAATGCAGTTCATATAGAAGGAGATTAAGATTACTTTAATAAATTAATAATTGGTGGTAGTGTTGAGGTTCTTGCGGTGCTAGGTAATCTGCAACTGTCTGTCAAGCACTGATAGAAATATATGTAAATAATATATAAATATTATACAGCTAAAAGTAAAATTGGCCAGTTTAATGGATTATCAGAATTCTTTTCTACATAATTCTTGTCTAGCTTATATGTTTTTTTTAATTATGTTAAATAATGTTATTTACTTTAAAAAGCCACAAATGGCAGTGCTTAAATAGGCCACTGTGACTTTTGATGGGATGTCTACCTCAGAGACCGGATTGCCAGTTTTTGAACTGTCGCCAGGACCCATGCAGAGTGATTAAAGCCCATTCAAACAGTGATCTGTGACCGCATGTTAACATTTCATTAGCAGCATTAGGCTGTCTTGGTCACTAAGGCTGCACCTGAAACTGGAAGTGGCTAGCTGACTTGCTGCCTTGCTGTCCGCCCTATCTCAGAAGGCAGTGTGGTAATGAAGGTCTCTGTAACCAAATCGCAAACCAAATTTTTGCCCAATAAAATAGAAGGCTAGATTACTACCCTTTGGTTCAGACATGCCTTCCTGCCTGAATTCTGTCTCAGTAGGCAGCGTTTCTTACATTTCAGACCTATGCAATGTTTTGCAGCTTAACATAAACAAATAATTTAATGTAAAACTATAGAATCTGTTTTGTCTGTTTAAAGTAGCTGAGTTAGCTTGTTAGGTGTCATTTTTATCATTATGTGCTTGTAAAGTACAACAGAATTAGAAAGCTGGGGTCAGAGTGCAGGGTCAGCCATGCTGTGACATTACTGGAGGAGAGAGGGTTAAGGGCCTTGCTCAAGGACCCAAGGGCCCAACAGAAGACTCCGGTATCGAACTCCCAACCCTGTGATCAATAACCGAGTGCTCTAACCACTGAGCCACCACTGTCGTTTTATTGAGTTTATTGAGCCAAACACCTTCAGTAACATTACTCTAATTCAGATTCTTAGTCTTAAACCCCAAAAAAATATAAAAAATAGAGGAATCTGTAATAGAGATGTGTGTGAAGAACCTTCAAGTTGCATGAGACTCACATTGGTTCTTTAGGGAATGGTTCTTCGAAGCGCATCCTTCTTTTTAATAGTAGCTGTTTACCCAACGATTCCTCAGATTTGCCTCAGTTTAAAATGACGTTTTGAAGTTCTCTTGAATGGATTAAGCAACTAGATCACATTGGATCATATTGGTTTAATGTTCTGGCAGCTAATACTATGTTGCCAAACCCAGATCTAAGCTGAAACTTGGACAAGCAAACCAAAAAGGCTTCAGGTTTCATGCGAAATCGAATGCATAATAAAATCTGAATAAAATTGTCAGATTAGCAGATGACTGACTGAAGTACATTGTTTGCTATATTATCCACAGTTAGATCTCAACAAAGGTACTAGATTAGCATTCCAAATCTAGAATCTCCTACTCACAATTCTGACATCTCGTTTCATCACTTCAGATACAGCACTTGTTCTTTTTTTTTGCAGGTAATTATGAACACCTGTGTACACTGCATTCAACACAGCTGCTTTTGAAGGGGGGGAAAATGCCTTTCAGGCTGCCATGGAGGACCATCATCTGCGTGTCCATTGTCTGTGAATGACACACTAAACAATACTGAGACTTGTCGTTGTGCTGTATTGGAAATACTCTGTAAGAGTGCTTGAATGAGTTACTTTACCATTTGAAATGTTTTGTGTTTGTGAAGATCAAGAGGGCTGCGAGGCGATGATGACCATTATCAATTAATATTTATACACCTTTTTTACATTTTTCTCACTGTGTGAATCTTCTTGGTACTTTTAAAGTTTGGAAGCGATAAGGCAATTCATCTGGACGGTTTTGCAGTGGGGTTGTGGTGGAAAAATACATTAATACGTCTTGCCCTCCTTACTAGCCTACATAGAGTGGCCAACTTGAGCCCTCACTGATAGGCCAGGTTTAGCATGTGGGCATAGCATTTCACATGTAGGAATTTACCCAGTAGCAACAGGCATGTTGAATGAGTTGTCAGTAACTACAACAATTTTTTTCTTGGTGATCCGCTGTTCTTTAATAGCTCTGATGTAATCGCACCTGTATGGCTCTCATTCACTGCTCTTGTGAGACGCTAGCTGCCATTTATCTGTGATGCACTGTGCAGCTTTTAATGCAAAGGGTGTCTGATTTTAGACATCAATTCAGAATCATCCTCATCCACAGACAACTACATCTAAGAATCAACGTTTTACTGAATTTTACAGATTACTGATGTTAACAACCCTAATTCCAGGATGCCATAGCTACATTTAAATGGTGATTCATAGCTGATCTGGGTGATCCAAATATTTAGACTCCCTAAAAATGAATCATGCATAAATGACCCCAACAATCTACACATTTAATTTGACAGAAGGCTCTATCCTTTCCTTTATTTAAGGAAGACAACAAATTCCACAATACATTACACTTCCAGGTGTTGCCTGCTATTGATTTCCAAGGACATGGAAAATTTTATAACCATGCAGCCAGTTCAAATCTAAAATATCCAGGAGATGCACTGCAAGATAAACATTAAAATATGAAAACATGCAGTCAAAACTTCAACAGCGTTGGACAAACATCAGCATGTGCATCCAGAACGTGAAGGATCCAGCAATGATGCCCTCCCCCAGACACGTCGTGAAAAAGTATCTCACTTGGGTTTGAGCTGCATTTGTTCTTGCTCATTGTTGGCTAGCTGGCCAACTTTAGCAGTAGCAAGACATGTTGAACGTGACTTTCCAAATCATCATGTGTCTGTGTAATCTGCATTGGCAGCAGTAGGTCACTAAACACTTCCTGGATGAGTAAGGTTTTTAGAGTGGTTTAGACTGGTGGATGACCGCTACTTTACCCCACTGAAGTTGAGAGCTGCTAAGAGACGTAGGAATAAATCATGGCCGGTAAACTTGTTGCAGCAAATGGATTCTGTCTCTGTAGACGTTGGTAAATAACACCCACATATTCAGCACCAGTCACTGTTAGCCTGTTGCTTTCCCTCAAATGGCTGCTAGTACTTTCGCTGCTAGCGGCTTCTGCTTTTTCAGAAGTGTTGAAGCACTGTGTTCTGGCTCGCACACATTTTGGTTGTATTGCTTTGTGCGTCACAAAACCCAGAAAGCTGTTACTGTCCAGATATTGTTCTTTGTTTATTGTTCAGGAATCTTGTCCCGGGCAGTAGCCATGGTAGCCAGCTTGTTTGCATTCTGTCTGTCTGTCTGTGTGTGTGTGTGTGTGTGTGTGTGTGTGTGTGTGTGTGTGTGTGTGTGTGCACAAGCATGTGTATGAGTGTGTTACAAGTGGATGTGTGTCTGTGAGCCTCTATAATAAAAAGTCTGAAAGATGAATTTTCTTTCTTTCTTTTCTAAATGTTTTCTGGACTCTCGACCTTCTCTATAATTCTGTCAAATTTTTCCTTTTTTTACTCCCAATTAACCCACCTGTACGATGCTCCCCGTAGCACTAGCAATGCCCCTGACACTAGGACAGTAAGGGCATAACACGTCTCCTTTGATACATGCATAGCCAGCCACTGCTTCTGTTGAACTGCTGCCGATGCGCCATTGCTGGGCAGCCTCCACACTCTGAGAAAAGAGCCGCGTCTCCAGACCCACCATAACAGATGCCTTTGCCGGTATACATCACTTTAAGAGCGATGAGGGGTGAGGTGCCATCTACCCACCTGGAGAGTGTGCTGCCAATTGTGCTCTCTCAAACTCTGTGCGACATGGCTTGGGATCTGAACTTGTGACTCCCAGGCCATAGGACGTCAACTTTTATTTGTGAGATCCATTTAATTTAAAGTTTCCCTGAACAACCGCTTCAACCACACACCATCCTGAGACCCTCAATAAGTCTCTGGAGTCTGAGTGCATCTTCTCAGTTCTTGCATGTCTTCTTAAATTCACCTTTATGGGCATTTGCATATCAGATAATATGCATCAAAATGTTCAGAACAGTCTCTGCTCTCTCGCTCTTTCTGAGATGAGACATGTGACTTGGAGCACTGTGTAAAGAGATAATCTGACCCTAAATATGAAAATGGAACTTTTTCTTTTGGTGAATGACCAAGGGGCACTGAGAAACTCATCTTCTGCCACTCACCTTGTCTAAATAATGGATTCATTTGTTCATCTACCTCTCATCTGTAATTGGCGACCCCTTTTCTGGCACCAAAACAATTCGGACACATAAGTAAAGGTATATTTTCACGAGAAATATGAAGGAAATATGAAGATTTTAGAAATTAATCATATTTCCTGTGAAAACATAGCTTTTCTTGTGGCAGAATTGTTGTGGTGCTTGAAATGGGGTTACCAGTTACAGATGAAAAGCAGATAATGCACGTAAATCCACCAGTTAGACACTGTGAGAGTCACGTATAATCTCCCAATAGGATGCAATTGAAAGGGCAGGCTCTAAAGCTTTAGAATATGTTTAGAATATGAACTGCCCTTCTGCTCTGCATTATCGCAGCAATATTAATAGAAATTTTGAGAAATCATCAAAACCTTGAATTTGGTTAAACAAGCTGTTCTGCAGTGCACGCAGTACAGCACCACTATAAGGTTAGTTCAGTAGAAATATGATGCATTTACTCACACTGTTCTCTCCTGTTCTGTGCTCCACTATCACGATATGCAAATTAAAGGCCTCTGCTTGGCTCCAGTTGAATGGGGCATTGAGAGTTAATAATACATATAATGTTCTTGCTGGAACAAGAGCTACAGGAAAGTATTCAGTGTTATGGTTTTACTGTGTTTTCTGTTATTTACTGTGTTAATTCCATGGATAAATCCATTAAACTTCTAGACATTAAGAGGCAGCATAATGCCACCCACCTCAGTCCACCTGCCTGCCCGCCTGCTTGTCCATCTGATTGATCTTGCTCTCTCCCTTTTGCCCTCCATACCAATGCCTTTTCCTATATCTGTGTGAATTATTCAGTGTGGCTGCATTATAGACTCTACAAGCTGCATGCTCCTAGTCTTTGCTCGATTGGCTGGAACATGCACTGCAGCTTGGCTGGAATGCATGCGAACGCGTGCATTGTAATTTACATTCATGTAAATTAAGTGAGGCGTTCAGGCGTAATAAGATGCTGCAGTGTGTCTCCACCGCAGATGAGATGAACAGAAGTGAATTATGTTGCAACATGAAACATGTGGCGCAAGAACCATCTGTGGGCACTCTCAGCGGCTCGTCCAGCTTGAAATTTAAAAACATTATTTATTTTATTTTTTTTGGGTTCTTCAGTGTGTACTATGGCGGCCCTGTAGGTCTACAGAATATCCTATGCTTATACCGACTTGTTCCATCTGTTTTCTTATTTAATAATTGCCTAAACATCTTACATTGAAATCCACCCAGCTCCACAGCTTTGGCTGTGGCTTGGTCTTTTCTTTTATGTGTTTGTGCGGAGTTGCACCTTCTCTCTCGCGCCCTCCGTTCGTCATTTAGGTCATACACTGTGTGCTAGCATCATGTCACTACATATCTCCTTGACCCAGTTAAGGCTTGTGATGGCTGTGGATGCACTGATATGGAAATGCTAGGCCGATGCTGGAGTGTAATATTTTGTATGCAGATGCAGGCACTTTGTCTGTAGATAGCTAGATAGATAGCTAGCTACTACGTGTTGTCCTACATGCATTGTTAAGGAGAGATGGCTAAGAAACAGTTAAAATAGAAAAGATCTGATGAACAAAAGATGAACAGAAAGTTCTTAGGTCAGGGGTGCAGACACATGCAAACATTGGTGAGGTTTCTGGACCTGTGGAGCTGTGGAGGCCTCCAAGACTTGGGATGAGTGCTTTGAGGGGAGGAGCTTCTAAAGGAGCACGAAAGGGAGGGTTTTTTGTTTTGCTGTTGAGTTCAAATGTCAACCGTTGTTCTCCAGAATAGAGTACACTCTTTCTTTTCTAAATGTTCTCTGGACTCTCGACCTTCTCTATAATTTTGTAAATTTTTTCCCTTTTTTCTCCCAATTAACCCACCTATACGATGCTCCCCGTAGCACTAGCAATGCCCCTGACACTAGGACAGTAAGGGCATAACACGTCTCCTCTGATAAATGCGTAGCCAAGCCACTGCTTCTGTTGAACTGCTGCCGATGCGCCATTGCTGAGCAGCCTCCATGCTCTGAGGAAAGAGCCGCGTCTCCAGACCCACTGTAACGGATGCCTTTGCCGGTCTACATCACTTTAAGAGCGAGATCTGGGCCTCACAACTTTACACACCGCACACACGCACTCGAATGTCAGCTGTGTTTAGCGATGCTCAGTGCAGGGTTTACGTGAGGCAGGGCATGTTGAGCCAGCACGCTCCGGCATGCTTTTCCTCATGTCTTTATTACGGTGTTATTCTTACTGATTAGCAGTGAGCAGAAATGCAGCGAGGCAGAGATAAAGCGCCTGCTGCTTCAGAAATAACCGTGCTGCATGGTGGATGCACAAGAGCAGAATGAAACGCCTCTGTGGTCGGGAGCAGGGCTGCTCGATACAGTCAGAACTCTGCATTGTGATTTATATTAGATCCTTTACCATAGGCTTGGCCAAAATGTGGGTGTTATGATTTGGATCATTTCAGTGCTTACAGCCTTTGTGTCTTTGTGCTTTATTTAGGTACCCTTTGGCTTATTGCAAGTGGTCGATTAACAAACAATATTTTTGCAACCCAAGAAGGATGTTTGCTTGGCTGATTTGCCTCATTTACTTACTTCATGAAGATGACTACGCTCTGTACAAATGGCATGTAACACTGTTAGCAAGACAAGACAACCATGTTCACCATTTTGTGTTGGACACAGATGGAATTTTTGATCAGTGCAGTGACCACACACATACATCACTAGTGAGCAACACACACCATGACTATAAGCACACATCCCCTGAGTGGTGGGCAACCATTGCTGCGGCACTCAGGAAGCAGAGGGGGTTAAGGGCCTTGCTAAAGACTCTTCTTCACCTTTGTTTGGTTGAAACCAGAATATTGATTGGTTGGCACCTTGGCACCCTTCTTCAGGACCCGTTCATCTATTACCATCAGATAATGTTCTATTTGCATATAATTAAGAGCAGTCTCTTATTACCCATGGCAGTAGACATATGGAACAACAGTTAGACTGAACAGATGCGTTTCATTTTGATCCATAGTTTAATCCTCGTTAAATGCAGTATTTAAAGTTCTAGTAGTTCTTTATTAAGGGGGGTGCCCTGGGTTTTTAGGACCCCTAAAATGGGTTGTTTGTCTCAGACTTATCTTCACATTAATCACATTAGATGTATTAGATATAACTGGGATTGAACTAATGTAGTCAATATTTTGCAATATTAAATTACTCAGCAATCCTAAAGACATTAGAGACGCTAAATTACACATAACACTGTGACGGGCTTAGTAATTAGTGGTTTGAAGTGCTGTGTGGTTCTAAAATTCGAGTGCGAGAGGGAGGGGGAGATGTTCTGACCGAAACAAGGAGCGCTACGTCTTTATTGGTATGTACGGGGTGGGAGCGTCTTGACCATGGAGAAGGAGCAGAATAATAACCGTAACATTTTGGAAAGAGCAGGTTTGTCATAAATGTCAGAGGGAGGCTTAACAGGGTGAGAAAGATGGTGTAAGTGACAGAAGCAGGACTGCAGTGAGGGAGAGAAAGCAAGATGGAGAAAGAAAGGAAGAGAGAGAGAGCGAGAAAGAGGGAGGGCTGGCTGAAAGCCTTTTAATGAGGCGCTCCCCGTTTACCCACTGCTCTAATATGCTCACTGAGAGGCTCTTTCTGATGAGCAATCGCTTTTGGGCTCCACCACTCTCTGCCCAGAGATGGATAATCTGTTGTAAATTCTCTCCTCAGGCAGAGTGTGTGAGAGTGTGTGAGAGTGTGTGAGAGTGTGTGAGAGTGTGTGAGAGTGTGTGAGAGTGTGTGAGAGTGTGTGAGAGTGTGTGAGAGTGTGTGTTTAAGGATGCAGTGCTTGCATGTTTTTTCAATTACTTGGTAACCGCCCCCCCACCACAAACACACACACAGGTGGGATGCTTTTATGTTCAGGATTGCATTACCCAGAATGCTTTTTATGAGCCTCAGTTGAGCAGTTTGGAATTGTGTGCCTGCATATTGGGCTTGTTTTTCTGATTGTTGCAGAAGATATCAGTTCAGTAGAAGAAGCTGAGGCTCTTACTTAATAAGGGCCTTCAGTCTTTTCCTTTTTAGCAGCTTGTCGAGTGAAAGCTGTCATTATAGTGGCAGTTAGCTGTGTGTGTGTGTGTGTGTGTGTGTGTGTGTGTGTGTGTGTGTGTGTGTGTGTCCTCAAATCTGACAGTCACGGTGAAGTCAGCTGGCTCAGTGTGTGCCAGATCATTCTTAGCTTAATGAAATCATGAATGTCACTGAACCTCTTCTCATCTTGCTGTCAAGCTGTTAATATACGAAAATACAGATTCTCTGTATCTCTCTGTGCTATTCCTGCTCTTTCCTTTCTCTGCTTGTTTGTACTGTGGCATCTGTTGCTCCTCTGCAAAGCTGACAATGTTTCTAAAATCACCAGGGATGCACAATGGTACTGGTCTATGCTGGGAGATAGTTCTTTGACTGATTTGACTGACATTTGATAATACAGCTATTGTAAACCCTTAGAAATTGGGTTCTCCAGTTTGTCTTTAGTAAAGGTAGTGGCTGTCTATAGAACAGTGTCATGTATATACATTTGTAAAAGAACTCTTCAGTATTATATAGAACCATTTTTTCTAAGGGTCTACTCTGCAGAACATTTAATAGACCCTTGATACTCAGGTAGTCAGTGGTAATTACATTCCTAACTACAATAATTTGTTTGATTTTGGGTTTGTTTATCTGAGATCCACTGATGGTTGACTTGTCTGTTTCAGAGGAAATGCATATACTCAGTGTTGATGTTTATTCTACACAAAATAATGAGGAAAGCCACAAGGTCTCCAAAAGCAGGCCTCAGTGTAGGCATTCCCGTTCAGAGGCTAACCTAGGCTGAACTCTTCCTCATAATTCATCCTGCCTCAGTGATGAGTGGTGGAAAGCTAACACAAATCAAACTTTGGCTGGGAGGTTGAGGAAAGCCTTTGTAGCCATCAGCTATTCTCTGTTTGTTTGGTGCCAAGGCTACGCTTTCATAAAGCAGCCACACGGGACTGCAGCAGCCTTGAGCTTCACAAAGGGCCGAACAAAAGGAACACCCATTTTCCACTCAAGCCTCCGATTAACGTTCGGTTTTGGCTGATGAGTTAAGGCTTGTGTTGGGTGGAATCGGATCACTTCTTCAGGTCTTTCATTTTCTTTGGGAGGTGCTTTTGGGATAAACACCTTAATCTCTGTTTTTGATTACAGATTTCAAGTATTGCGTGCCTCTTGTGTTCAGTCCCTGCATGCTTGATGTTGGTGCTGAACATTCTTATGGTAATTTTCATTTGTTGTAGGTGTTTGGTGAACTCACGTCCTCCAAGTTAGTAAGTGGGGTACAAGAGGACTGAAATGTGGAGAGAATACGGTGGGAAAAGGGTGGAAAGAGAAAACAGACTGTGTTTCGAAGGCCTGACAAGGTGGTCTCACAGACCAGAGGCCAGGGAAAGCTCTCGCTGTGAAGGTCTTGCACTGATGGCCAAATGTAGATAAGAATGAAGTGTGTGTGGGTGTGTGTGTTTGTACTTACATACATACATCTACTTACGTAGATTTACAGGACAAAATATCCTCTGTGTTGGAAAACCAGCAATAAACAGGAAAACCACTAATCTATAGATCCGAACAGTTCCCGTTTGTTTCGTCGCTCCACAAAACAGAATTCTAAAACTTCTTCTATGGAGCAGTTAATCAAAACGGGAACTTTTCAGGTATGTCTGGAGGAGGATTCTTGAAGCATATGCTGAAAAGAACAGCCTGCCTACAGTGAAGCATTGTGGTGGCTCGGTGATGCTTTTGGGCTGCTGTGCTTCCTCTGGCACTGGAAACCTACAGTGTGTGCAGGGCAAGATGGATTCAGCATATCCATCTTAGTATCAGGAAATCCTAAGAGACGTCATGAAAACTTCATGCCTACTGTGAGGAAGCAGAAGCTTGGGCGCCATTGAACCTCCAAACAGGACAATGCTTCCAAGCATGCCTCAAAATCCACCAAGGCTTGGTTTTAGAAGAAGTCCAGGAAGAGTCTGGTTGGTCATCACAGACACCTGACTCAACCCCCATACAAAATCTATGATGGGATTTGAAGAAGGCGGTTGCAGCACACAAACCCATGAGCATTAGTGAACTGGTGGCCATTGCCCAAGAGGAATGGGCTAAGATGACTCTGGAAAGCTGCCAGAAGCTGGTGTCTGGCTATGTATTATGTTTGGAGCAGGTTATAATGGCTAAAGGGTGCTCTACTAAGTACTAAAGATGTAATTGAGTAATTTTGAGACTGTAGACGTCAATAATAGTGGGAATTTGTGTTGAATTTGGAGAAAACACTGATTATATCAGTTGTGTTGAGCTGATTGATTGATTGATTGATTGTCAATCTGAACATTTGTAAATTTGGCTAATAAACTGAATTTCTGTATCTGTGTGTATCATGCTATAAATGGCAGATCGTCCGCCCCTAGTTAAACTTATTTTTAATGATTTAACAAAACCTCATGTCCTAATACTGTATAAGAACCAAGTGTTCTGTTGCATTCATGCAGAAAGGAGAAATAAAAAAACCTTGCCTTTCAATGGAAGTCAATGAAAAAAGATTTTATCAGGTCATGTTGGAGCATTTCTCCTTATCTAGAAATTCTGACTCACATTATCAATCAGATTCACATGTTAAAAAATAGAGATACGCGGTTATTATATCGCTTCTATAATAGCTCACGCACGCACACATGCACGCCCGCACGCATGCACAGACACACAGGCAGCTCCTAAGGCCTATGTGCTCCATGTCTGCACGTGGTGTGGTGTGAGAGTTGGCAGAGTGCCTAGTGGGGATTTGAGTGTTTTTTTAGCACAGGGCGACAGGGCCTGTGTGACCTCACCCTTGGCCTCTGAGGTAAAGCTCTCCAAGAGTAGAGAGACAGAGAAAGAGAGAGCCTGTAGCAGATTCCTTACAGACTCTGTTTCTTAACCTATCCCCTTTTGCAATGTTACGTCAAATGAAAAGCCCCACCTCCTGTTTTAGTGGCCTTGTTGTGGCTGGAAAAGATTCTGATGAATCATGATTGAAACACACCCGCAAATGGGGTGGAATATGAAGTCAAGCAGGTCTACGTCACTTAAACCCTCTGATTTTCTCCTTTGATAGGAGATTAGCCTGTGGGATTTTAGTATTTTCTTTGGAATAGATGCGAAGGGAGCAAATGAATACGGGGGATTTGGCAGTCTTATACGATGATGCACATCAGCTCAAACATATTAAATGACTTTCAAAGGAAACAAATATCTCTGCATGCACTATAATATCAGAATCCTATTCTATCATCTGCATAAGGGCCCATAAGTATTTGGACAGTAACTCAATTTAACCATTTTGTGTCTGTACACCACGAAGCAATCAAGATGTGATTGAATTGAAAGGTAAATGTTGTGCTTTAATTTAAAGGGTTTATGAAGTATTGGGAGCATGTCTTTTAATTGATCTCACTCACAAATGCACAATATGGATATCAAGGAGAACTTTAACAGTGTCAGAACCATATGAAAATCACACTGATGCTGTGGGCAAAACGATCACTCTTTGGGAAATGACGAATTGGGTCTGTGGAGTAGAGGTGAAATTATGCCGGTTTCAGACCTGGACTTTATAGATTTATCATTGAAAATAGATGAAGGGCATATAGTTACTTCTCCAGTAGGTGGATGGATGGTCGGGCTGGACCGCATCAGGACGTGCTGCGAGTGCATGTGTTCCTGCCTCTGTGTCGCAGACTGCTGCAGGTTTGTTGATTGCAACAGAAATGTGAGTGGCTCTCATTTGTGGCCTAGTAATTGAGGCAGAAATCCCCAAACCTCAGCACAATAAAGCAGAACACTGGTCCAGCACACACACCTGCACTCACATACACTTTACCTTATGCGGACGGATAGAAAGAAGGATGGATTAATAAACGGTGTGCATAATTGGTGAGCTCTGTTGTTCCTGGATGTCGAAGCAGCTATTAGATTGATCTTGTCTGAGGATTGAGCTATTGTACAGTTATGTCCTGATGACTGTCATCCATGTACCAGTGTGCTATTCGCACAGGCACCTGGAAGTAAATTGTGATGTGCATTTGTGTGTCTGTCCTCACTTTCCACTCAGCTGTCTTCTCCCCTCTCCCTCAGGCATCCTAATGAAGGCATTATCTCGACAAGTCACGGAACATGAAGCGCCTGTAATTTCGGCTTTATCACTGTGTTTGTGGGCCGGCGAACGGCCTTGCCATCCCAAATGAAAGCAGAACATTTTCCCATCTTTATTTATTTATTTACTCGCTCTGTCCGGATTTGCAGGGAAGCTGTGGACAGAGGTAGAATTCAAGCTTTCAGCCGATATATGATGGCCATCTCTCACATTCAGGAGATGAATGTGAGGTTCCTTTGAGAAGGTGCATGCTTTCATGCCTTTATTAGTTGAAATTATCTGTGAGTTGTTTGTATATTAAATTAATTTTTAACTAATTTAAAGCTGCGCTACAACGGAAAACTGTATAAGTCTGGCATAGTTGAACAATTCATTTGGTACCATGAACCTTAAACACTGTCTCTTCATTGATAAATAAAATATGTAAGTAAAACGAGCAAGTTCCAAAACCTCATAACTGTTTGTGTCTTGACTCCAACCGGAGCTGAGGAAGCTAGTGGGTGCTAGACTAAATGCTAACCCTGGCGACCAGCTAGCATACACCGCCAGCCCTCTTTAGCCTAGCGCACATCGCCAAGACGACACAAAGAGGGCAGCAATAATTAAAAAATAAATAAATAAAATAAAATTGAGTGCTTGTTACAGTGCTAGGCTAGGCATTTCTTTGCGGCTTCTGTGAGCCGTCTGGGTGACTTAAACATCCAACCCCCCCCCCCCCCCCCAAGTTCTCTGTAAAAGCAAAACATTCTGAGGCAAAATAACAGGGTTGTAAATAGGCTTGTAAAGTCATATCAGCCATTTTCCCCCAAACAAAGTCACATGCTTGCTATTTACACAACAGAGGACAACCTATAATACTAGAAAATAAATGCTTTAGTTGTTAGTCACCCAGTGCTGCAGATTTACAGATATATAGTTGTCCTCTGGTGGCTCTGCAAGTGTGATGCCACAGCGTTTTTCCAAACCAGTCATCAAATGGCATCATTAAGCAGATCAGGGCACATGTTAGAGGTTGAATAGCTGAATGACATTAATTGTAAAGACTCCCAAGTTTAAAAGAATGGCTAACCATTCACTTACCTTATCTTAAACCAGTTTTGTGGGCCCCGTGCACTGAATGGTTTCGTGTGTTCACTGCATGAATACCGGAGTTAAATCATTAGCCAATTGTCAATTTTCTCTTGTCTACTCAGGCGTGTTTAAGCAGGGATAGTCTCACAAACCTGACCGTGTCTGTGTCCGTGTCTGGTGGGTTTTGTCAATTAATATGACCAAGAACCATCTATTTTGAATGGATTCGACCGGATATGCAAACAGACCCACTAGGGCTCAGTATTTGTGCTTGACGACAGGGGCAAAAAGTTATCAAAACGGTGCTGTAAGAAAAACAGACCTACATCAAAGAAGGTTAAGCGTGTTGCTACATGCAGAGATCATTTAGTATCTAGTCTTGAATAACTTGTTTCTTGTAAACTCTTGAGCGAAGGTTACTGATGTGAATGAAAACGTTCTAAGCCACGGACTTCACGTGGAAAGTTTCTTCTTTTCCCCCTATTCCAGGACAAATATCTTTCATCAAAAGGCCCATTGTTGTCGCAGCATGCAGGACAGGCCACAGACTCTATTGCAAAGGTTTATTTCCCATAGTACTGATAAAAACCAGTGCACAGAGGTATACAGGCGGATGTGCTGATAAAGAATGGAACCAACAATGTTGTGATAGTTATGGTCAGCTTAGCGTACAGTAAACGTCAGATGGTCCGTATGCTTCTGTGGGTGGAGTGTCTAAGGCTGTCACTAGAGTAGGGAAAGTGAACCTTTTGGTGCTGGGGGGCCTCCTGTGATTGAGTTGAGAAACATTGGCTAAGAAATAAGTGTACATGCATAAATATAGTTAACGCATGCAACCAGCCACTGCCGCTGCTGATGCAACATCACCAGGCAACCAATGCGCTCTGAGGAAAGTGTTGGGTACCCAGCCTGTGCCAGCCAGTGATGTGGGGGGACAGAGAGCCATCTACCCACCTGGAGAGAGCAAGGCCAATTGTGCCTTCTCTGGCTCAGGCAGCTGATGGCAGGCAGTATGACTCTGGATTCGAACCCTGTGATCCTCAGGTCGTAGTGGCCCCTCACATGGTATCATAACATGATTTGTGTGTCTCAGTTTCACAGCAAGCTGAATTCATACATGCTTACCTCCTCATGGCAACCTTTCTGTGCTTTGGCGCTCATTTAGCAGTGTTTCAGGTAAATATTTGAGCTGTTTATCTTTTTTCCATTTATTATTTTTTATGTTGCAAAAACTGTAACCATTGGCCTCAATTCTCAGTATCCTTTGCATCAATCACACAACAGACCCATTTACGCCATTGTAAGCAATGAGTCCAACTCCGGTCGAACTACCTACACTGCATGTTTTTAATTATTTCCCATCTTAGAACACCTGGTTAAATTAGTCATTTTATTTTTAATGGGTTAGAATCAGGGAATACATTAAACTGCAGGGTTTATTGCAGACTCCACTCCAGAATAGTTATAGAATATGCATTTAGTCGACAGTTTAAAACATTTCTACATTTCATTTACTGTTCATATACATAAATATGTTGCTATATCGTTGTCAGAACCGTGTACAGCTTAATTTAAAAATGCTCCCCTCTATATTGCATATGTGTTTTAAACATATGTGATACTAGATCACTTTAATCTAAAAATCACTAAAATAGTTTCATAACTGTTACTACTTCTTTATATAAGAACTGTGGCTTCCTAAAAACCGATTGAAAGGGAAACATGAAAATACATCTACAACAGTGTTTGCATCTCTGAGGGTTAAACCTGTACTGCATTCCACATTACAACACACCTGCTGGCTTAACTGCTTCCTTTTATGCACACCATAAAAGGAGGATGAGCTTGGGAGTAGGTGAGTAGCTAATGACTTGCAGCTCTCTATGCTCTTAACTATTTGATGCATGTAGAAGACGGGCAGCTCCAGTTTCCTGTATAATGTGTGAGAGCTGAGGTACCCCTACTTTAGTGCCTTTTTACTGGTTATGGTTGTGTAATGGGAAGGTGGTTGGGGGGGGGGGGGGGGGGGGGGTTAATGGTGGGGCAAATGTCCAACTGAAGAGACAGGAAATGCTTTTGAGAGCCTAGGCATTAGCAAGGAGAAGCTCACACGAATTAATAAATGAATGAAAGGTAGAACACGCACACACACACGCACACACATGCAGGCACATGCAGGCACATGCAGAGACTTGCTGCTGAGTTATGCCTTCTGCTCTAGCAGTGTCTTAGGTGTCTTGATCTTCAGTTATACCTATTGTGTGATGTGTATAGCTAAGTGTGTGTGTATAGCTATAGCTATAGGTCTCCTCCAGAAAGGACTTGATTGTCAGAAGGTCTGTGTACATTTGGGGGTCTATTTCTGATGTGTGTGTCGTTTATATGCAGAAACAGTTGACAGTGCAGACTTTCCAGTATTATAGATAAAGTGCTATTGCTAAATTTACAGTCTAGGCCAATAAACTTCTAGACAAACAGCCACACTGTGTGTCCCAATGTTTATGGACACCTCTTCTTATGCATTAAGCTACTTTAAGTTGCTCTCATTATTGACACACATGTGCAAATGAACACACCCAGCTTGTCTACTCCCTGTAGAAAAGTATTGCCAATAGAATAGGGCTCTCTGGAGCAGATTAAAAAACAACATATTGGCACCATGCCTAATGCCAGGCATATAAACAGTGGATCTGTGTTCTCTGACATGATGGCGCTCCATGCAATACTTTTAGGCTGACTTGACCATCACTAATGCTCTTGTCGCTGAATACAGTTAAATCCTCACATAAATGGTCCAAATGGACCGTGAAGACAGGTACTTTGACTAAATCAGGACGACAAACTATATTTAATACCCTTGATATCAGGTGTCCCAATACTTTTGTCCATTTAGTGTACTTTAGAGTTGCAAGTAAGTATTTATTTACGTTCTAATAACTAAGCTATTTAGCGTGTGCTATTTTAATCAAAGCATGCAAGTGATGAGAGTTCATTTATAAAGCTGTGATCAGATTTAAAGTTTATTGATGCAGTACGTAGATGAAGATATTTGTCCAGTGTGAAATAACAAACATTGTGAAAACCTTCCGGCATGCCATGTGTGCTGCATTGCTTCTGGTATGAAATGTTCTTAATAACAAATAAATAAAGTAATTCAAAAAAAGGAGTTTAAGATGAGCATCTTAAACTAGGCTATGATGCTGAAATGTGGGTGTTTGCTATTTCAGACTAGATTTGGTGTGGGATGATTGGATTGGATTCTTTCTTTTTTTTCTTCCTCTCTGATATCCGATCCAACATTTTCTGCTGAGATCAGCCTGATGTCTGCACCCATCAATACCAATATGCCATCTCGAGCTGTGCTTCAGCTTTGATTATTCATGGGATAATCTAGGAGCACATGGCTGGAATTGGACAGGACTGGAATCAGGAATGTTTTTATGTTGACTGACAAATACTGTGTGGCAGCTGAGCACTTGTGTAGTGAATATGAACTGTATGCTGTGCATGCATGGAGCCTACGTACTTGTGTTGCATATTGATGTGTTCATTTAGCTTGCAAAATGCAGTGGTCAGGTAATGAGGAGGAAGTAACTGATTAATTGCCTTTTTCTCAAAACGTTGATTTTAATTTCAGAAATGAAATCCTTTTCTGAACCTTTTCACAAACTCCTCTGTCTTGGAGATTTGAAAACTTTGGAAATGCCCAGCGTGGCATGCGGCTTCCGCTCGATTTGACTTCTATTTGGCATTTAGGTCGTGCATCTTCTTGGTCTCATGCAGGCATAAATCAGGCTTTAGTGTACAGAATCAACCCACAGGGAAATGTGATTCACCAAATGGATGTTTCGTGTAATCCTCTCATACCCCTCCGCCAAACCCCCACGCCACACACAGACACTCTGACTCGCTCTCTCTCTCTCTCTCTCTTTCTATGGGATCCCCATCTCTGTATGGCAGCCCTGTTTTCTTGGGTCACCCTTTGGACTAGATGGTCTATTGTTCACAGCATCTTTCAGGCTTTCACAGGGTTTATCTGTCTTGTGGCTCCTTCTGTTCCTCCTCTTATCTCCTCCGTCTGTCTTTCTTTCAATTCCTCTTTATACAGAATCAATGTCAGGACTGGGAACCCGTCCCATCTCCACCCCCTCGTTTAATTATGCATCACATTTGGTGTGTGTGTGTGTGTGTGTGTGAATTACTACAGGTTATATGTGTGATGTGTGGTGAAACTGGAGCAGCGATGATGGAGCTTTGCTGACGTACCTCACTGGTGTCTCGAGTGTAATATAGTAATGGGGCTTCCTCTCCGGTTTCGTGTGTGTGTGTGTTTGTGTGTGAGAGAGAGAGAAATAGAGAGACAGAAAATAACTGAATTTGCTGCTCAGTCTTTATTTGAAGCCATCTAGCTGCTTTGGCACAGTCTGTGGCTGCTCAGTGTGGTAACAGCAAATAAAAATGGCTTGAGTTGGTTTGTGAATCATCAGCGATCAGTGCTAATAACCAACACACTAATATGTCTTACAAGTTACACGTTTCCTAAACCAGCCATATTCCAGCTCCCGCAAAGCTTTCATTACTCATCACTCCAAACTCTTTCAGAATGAGCCCATTTTTTTTCTTTACCATCATGTTTCTGGGAGAATGTTTAATTAGAAGTGGCTTAAGTTCAAGTAAATAGAAGCTTGTCTGGGCTTGATTTGCTTTTAATATTTCCTGGATGAGATGAGTGACGATAAGAGGAAAGAAAGGGTGAATGGAAGGATGGCAGGATGAATATTTAATGCGTCAAATAAGTGAGCTCTGTTGTTTCTGGGAATTGAAGTGCTTCCGTGACTGATCTTCAGCCACCATATCAGCTTCTCTCTGTCTCTCTGTGTGCTCTCATCACTGGTTTGCATTCCGTATGGCCTTCTCCTGGATTCCATAACGCTTCTCTTATCTTGCTCATTTTCATGACCCTTTTCTTTGTGTCTTTTTGTGCCTGTCCCTTTTTCTTCTCCTTCGTTCTTCTCGGCTGTAAAGAGTGGCCCGAAGCTGTGCTGTGGCCCGTGGGCTTTTTTGGCTCTGAGATGATCCTTTACCACACTCATGTTGGCAGTGGGCGGCTGGAGTTGCAGTTTATGTGTGGTTGTTGAGACCGTGCTGGCAGCAGTGAAACTGCAGGGTGGGCAGGAGAGACTGTATGCATGCCAGCAGCACATGAAGGGTTAATCCTCCACTGGGTCACAGGCCAAGCTGAGCGAGGATGTAATCCTGTTAACTTGGAGAGAGTGTGTGTGTGTGCGTATATGTGTTAGCTCAGAGCTAATCCAGCCCAGAGAGGGAATGTGGTAAGATGATGAGAAGCAGAGAGAAGGAAGTCAAGGGAGAACAGGACCACAGATGAGAAATGGAACCAAGGCTTGACAGATGTATTGTAGGAGTATTGCACTGCACAAATCTCAGTTGACCTGGTTAATTCGCTTCCTCTTGTCAACAAATGCATGTGAACAGCTGTCATTGAGGGTACCTGAAGTGGAATTCACACCACATTTACAACAGCGGTGTAAAAGTGAATTATACCTCGCAACTGAAGGGGGTGCCCATGAGCAAAAAATACAAATTCTTGCATATTGCAGCTTTAACTTGTGTGATGCTGTTCCCTGGTTAGTACGGTGCCACCCATGGAGTCCACTGCGGTCAGCTTTAAATGCGGCACAGCATTAACCTTCAATTCCGCATCAGATAAACTATACCGGCAAGCTTACTGGGACACCTGCTCATTCTGTGTTTCCTCTGAAATCAGGGGTATTAAAAAAGAGTTTATCCTGCTTTTGTTGAAATAACTTTCTCTTCTCTCCAGGGCAGGCTTTCTCCTGGCGTTAAGAGTGTTAGTGAGGTCAGGATGTTGGATGATCAGTACTCCAACTCTTCCACAACCCATCCCCAAAATATTAGATAGAGCTCCATTATTCCAAAGAACACCGTTCCACTGATTTACAGCTCGTTTGTTTGGCATTAGGCATGGTGCCAATAGGTTCATGTTCATCTGCTCCAGAGAAACCTATTCTATTGGCAATTCTTCTCTATTAAAACTAGATGAGCTGTGCTTGCGCATTTGCACTTCTGTGTAAACAATGGGTGCAGCTTCAAGTAGCTAAATGAATTCATTAAAAGGGGTGTTCACAAACATTTAAACGTACAGTGTAGATCTTCTGGTTTGTCTTCTCACAGTACAGGGCATGCTCAAAACACCCTAAACATAATGACACAGGGTGCGTAGTGCAGCCTCTGTTGATCGGCATAGGTTTGTAGGCAGGTATTTTGTGTACCTTTGGTTTACACTTGCTTTTGTATGTGTCTTGGCCTTATCCAGACTAAAAACCTGTCTGAAGGCTGATGTTACTAGGTTTAAACATGAACTGGATCAGGTGAGCTGGGGCAGGATATGGTTCTGGACTGGACTGATTCCCAGGACTGGACTTATTTATTTGCTCATGAACAACTGTTGATGTTCATGTTGGGAAGATTGTAATGTTTTAAGATGTATTCATTGTTCAAATCTGAATGTGGAGAATATCTACAGAGGTTTACAGATCGTTCAGTGATGTACACAGCAGTCAGTGAGCACTGATTTCTCTCTGTACACAGCAATAATGTCCACTAGTTTCTCAGTATCGGTTTAAATAGTGCTGGTCCACTCTTTCAGTTCGGTGCTCTGGGGAAATTTCTCTGTTTTATGAGCTTTGTCATGCAGTGTAAGATAAGGCTTGCGGTGGAACGCTGATTTGGGTTGATGTGCTTGTTACAGGGTGGAATGGAACAGCATGCGGCCATGAGCGAGAACTCTAGCCATGTCATTAGAGAGCACAAACACGCGACTGACTCGCTCACAGTCATCTGTCCTCATGCTAACCTTTCACCTTTTACTGTGGCAACAGAAGACTGGGAAAGATGAATACGCTTAGTTTGTAGAGCATCTGTGAGCATATGACTAAAGATACAATGGTTTTTCAGTACAATGTCTACACATGTAAAGGGACCTGTGAAAAAATACCGGTGACATTTGCCACAGTAACCAATGTTTAATAGGGAGATGTTGAGACTGTAGTGATGATAGGTGGTCCTTTATAAGATATTTCTTAAAACCAAAAAAAGTATCTGCAATGACCGCTGCATAGCAAGAAGACCTGCCTGATATTTTGGAGATGCTCTGACCCAGTAGTTCAGCTATTACAATTTGGTCGTATCCCACCCCTTGCCAGATGCCACTGTAGATGAAGATAATGAGTGTGTTGCACCTTTAGTGTATTCACCTTTCAGTGGTATTAATGTTATGGTACGTTTATTGTCTGAGCATGCAGTGGATATTGCCAGCTCTGAATGTACACTAAACTGCATGTGTCAAAGAGAATAATTAGATTTAACTGGAGTTTGTGCTGCAAATTTAGAGTAAAAATTAAAGTACTAAAAAACTTTTCCTGGCAGTTTTTAAAAGCTGCTACTACTCATGCATTTTTATCTTTGTGAGATTATCATGATACATATAATGTACTGTTAGTGTTTTTAAAATGTAAAAAGTATGATCTCTCCTCTGATTCTAACATGTTACATAAATGTTAGCATGATAACATTATAGTGGAAGTTGATACTTTAAAAACGAGAGAGCGAGAGTTGTAATGCTGTAATAGGTGTTGGAATGGTTTCTGTGCCATATGGATTCTGCTAATAGCTAAGGGTGCACTGATATGGGAATTGTGGGCCAATGCCAATATCTGATATTTTTAAATGCGTATCAGCCGATGCAAATCCATTAATGTTTATAAAATGCAGAAATTAGGACTCTATCTGTATTAGAATTTTATATGTACATGTACATATAGATGTGCATTTACAGCATTTAGCTGAAGTCTGCACAGTAGTCTAGCATCACCTAAACTTTCTGCACCCTTTGCCCACTGTGACAGTCATGCCATAATATTATGATCACCCCTGGTTTGGCATTAACTCAGGACGTCACACATGCCATGTGACAGGGTTGGTATGCCTCATGTATACATAAGCGAACACACCAGTCAATCATAGCAGAGGTGCGAAGCTGTTGTCATGGACAAAGAACGTGATTTAAAGAATGTCCAAAAGGGCATGATAATGGGGTACCAGGTGAAGGGTGTTCCTATCTTGGAAACGGCTTATTTTGTGGTATTTTCTAGAACCATAGTTAAGGTGTTGACTTGTCCAGCGAGTGGTACAGAACAATCAACGCACCACTGTGGACCAGCTAACCTCTATAATGAACACATCCTGTCACCCAATACAGTCCATGCCAAGATGTCTCGCAAATGTCCTCCAAGCCAAGGGTGGTTATTCCCACTATTAAGTAGGTTCTCATAATATTCTGATATGACGTCATATTACCTGCTGATACTGATATGATTCTAATATCCTCATGCATTCTAAGCTTTAGGATTCACACTGTGGTTTGAGATTCATGCTGACATGTTTGACATTCTCTTCATATCTTTAAATGGCACATCATAGGTTTCTTCTCAGCTTTGTGTGTGTGTTCATTAGAGAGAGCAGGAGTGTGAAGGGCCATCCATATGTTGAGGCCAGGCAGGCAGGAGTGCTAACGCAGCGATGTTCCCTAACGACACTCTCCGCTGCAAAGGGAACAAGCCCCTGCCTGCCTTACTAACTCACCCACTCTCACTGCTTTTCCTCTCACAGGAACCATCATAAATGTATCTTAGCAGTTCATCTTCTCACCACAGCGTTCTCCATGTCTGGTTCAGCAGTGTGCTCTGCTGTTTTGTGATCAACTTAAGCCTCCTGATGAACTTCAGAAGTGAATCCTGACAGTTTTTAGAATGTGGGGTTAGACAGAGCTGCGAGTTTTCAGGGTCATAACTGTTCTCTTTTCTCTCTTCTCGTTTGTGCAGATCATCAGAAACTGGAACGAGAGGCCCGAATCTGTCGTCTTCTCAAACACCCCAATATTGGTAAGTGAGTTCGTCCTTTGAGGACTGCTTACATATGCTCTTTGTTCGTTTGCGTGTTCGAGTTCACCTGTTTGTGTGCTGGAGCAGAGGGTCGCTGGGAGCGAACTAGGCCAGAGACCTTACTCCAGAATGCTGTTTAGCATGCCTGGCTTATGCATTGTTTCAGTGAGGAGGAAATAAAGGACGATGAAATGAGAGATGCATAAAGAAAGTGACGAAAAGCTCTATAATAAGGCCTATAAATAGCGTGCCGAGGTGGGTAGCGGGTAGGAGCCAGAGGGGGCGCTCGGTGTGGGAGGCTTCAGCGCTTGCACACAGTAATTATCACCAGCAAGGCCAGGAACACACGCGCACTGAAATGAGGAGAACAGGAGGAGCTCATGAGAAAATGGTTAGAAACAGATCATGAAGGGAAAAGAATGGGAGAAGGGATGAAAGAAGCAGCACCTGGACGAACCACCTGCTTATGTGTTGTTGCATCTCTGTTTAAGATGGGTTTAAAAGGGATGGTTCTGAATTTTGGCAGTGAATCCCTTTTCCTGTTTTTGTTCTGACTCATAGTTGGAGTCACCAGTGTAATCCTTTCTGTAGGTGTGGAGTCTGAAGGTGCTGTCACAGCAACTGCTTAGCTTAATGCAGTGTTCAGAACAGCTGGCTAAATCTCTCCAGTGAAACAAGCTCTGTCGTTAGTTTGTATTCACTCACTCACACACACTTTTTATTAGATGTAGGCTTCAGACATTGCAGTAGACTTTTTCAAAATGACTGACAGGGGTGTAAATAGTATGCCATGACTGATTATTAGTCAGCAATTGGTATGTAGCGATATAGCCTAGCAATGCGATTAGACAATGGGTTTATAGATGTGAGGTCAAAGACCAGACTAGACAATAGCTAATTTATATGCACACTCGCTGCCTCCTCGAATTTACGGGAGATTGCCTTTAGTGTTGTAATCTGTCAAAATGACATATAGCCTTCAGGTTTTACCATCGTTGTTGGAAAAAAAACAAAACAAAAAAAAACAACGCCACATAAACACGGTCAATGGCGGAAAAAGTTTCCTTAACCCAACCTCTGGTAGTCTCTATTAATGAGATTTAGGCTATTAGTTAAAGCAGGGGTGGGCAGGTCCGGTCCTGAAGTGCCAGATTTCTGCACAGTTTTCAGATTTTCCTGCTCAAGCACACCTGATTCAGTTCACCAATCAACAGCAGGAAAATCAGCAAACTGGGCTGAACTCGGTCCCCCCGAGTTAAAGGGACACTACGGAAAGACTAGGGCCCTGTTTCAATACTGTGTATATGTAGTACTTGGTTGTAGCAAGTGCTAGAAGTAAGTGTGGGGTATTGTGGGGTTTGAAAGGGAAAATCTTCCAATTTACTTCCCTTCAGCTAATAAAGTAATGGAACCGCCCACAAGACGTCACTAGGGATACCCCTGAGAGGAAAAGGTGAAGCCAAGTGAATGAGGGTTTGTTAAAACCGGTATTGAAATGGTTGAGTAAGATGTGTGTGTGTGTGTGTGTGTGTGTGTATATGTATATGTATGTATGTATGTATGTATGTATGTATATATATATATATATATATATATATATATATATATATATATATATATATATATATATATATATATATTGCAATACTGATACCATGTAAAGCTGCAAAATTTAGTTTAGCCCTCAGACCTTTCAGTGTTCATACCAGGCAGCTTTACTGCAGAAACTGAATGTGAGGCTGGATTGTCTGATGAATTCATCACTGCATTCTAATTCCATTGAAGGTCATGTGCTCTGATGTCACTCAGACCAGTCCCTAAAAAACACGTAACCATCGCATATCTGCCAATGCCAGGCTTAGCCCTGTTTTATCCTCCCTAATTTCTCCCTGTCTCTTTCTCTCTACGTCCCTTCTGTCCTGTTATTCCTGCTGGCCTGCACTCCATACGGTTCTCCTCTCCCTCAGGCCATGCCTCCTGCTCTCTCTCGCTCTCTCTCTCTTGCTCTCTTTTTTCTTTTTCTTTTCTTTTGCTCCCTTACTTTTCTCCTCGGCTCACCTCCCTTTCAGAGGGACAGCTTGTCATGTTTTCTGCCTGGGCTGCAGATAAATGCTGAACAAAGGGAGCAATGGAGGAAGAGAAAGCGAGGGTGGAAGAGTGAAGAGAGAGGCCAGAGTACTCCAAGAGCATGTTACTGCTGGCCTACACGCACACAAACTCTTATACAATCTATAGGAGAAACAAGCAAGCAGGAGTCACTACAACATGAGTTTAAACATTTCTTTAAAATGAGCATTCTTGTGTAAACCTAGCTATGATGTAACTTGTGTAGTTGATACTACCTAAGCATTTAGCACCTTGCATTCAGCAAGGGCTAAAGTACTAGAGATGCACTGATGTGATAACTGTGGGCTAACTTTTCATGCACATATCTGCTGACAAATAGAGGAAAGATGTTCTAAGAGAATAAATGTTCTAAGATGCAGAAATTAGTGTTAAATTCATCTGTATCAGCATAACCGAGAATTCAGTATTCAACCTGACCCAAACATTCTGCTCTTCTGGAATATGATATAATATCAGAGATCACTTTGAAATTTTGGCCAAATCTAAGCATCTGTCCAGTGATACAAATTATCTAATTTTCTTATAAATTCTGATCTCATCGAGCATCCCTATTAAAAGTCCTGAGTCTTACTGTGTCACTGTCACTGTCCTCTTTGCGTCGCCTGGGCACAATATATGGTTACCTAGCTGAAGGAGTTAGCTTTTAGTCTAGCATCTGTCTAGCACTAGCTGACTTTAAAGTTGTGCTTAGATTGCATGAGGCTTTTGAGGTTCCTGGCACAGGCCAAGCACAAAGGCACAGATGTTTGACAGATGAGGTGGTAAAAGCGGGTCGGTTAGCGATTTAGCCTAGTATGGATACCTGCCTGCTTCCTCAGCTTTTGATTTGTTGTGTGGTGCTTTGCACACTGGCACATTGGCCTGGTTTGCATAGCAACACATTTTCCAGGTGTCT
Organism: Salminus brasiliensis; assembly: GCF_030463535.1. Taxonomy (NCBI): domain Eukaryota; kingdom Metazoa; phylum Chordata; class Actinopteri; order Characiformes; family Bryconidae; genus Salminus; species Salminus brasiliensis. The sequence continues at coordinate 15,870,604 of NC_132899.1, forward strand.
AACAGCGTTTGAAAATCAAAAAAATATTTTCCTGATTGTACCGTTGCATTTGATAACTTCTCCAGCTTTGACTAGGGCTATCAGGGCTGTTGCCCTGGAGTTGCCGCTGTTTTACAGCCCTGTTTTGGTTATGGCAGATTTTCTTTTCAGTGAAAAGTGTTTGAGGTTCATGGTATCAAACCTTTCATCAGCCATGCCAAGGTAAATAGTTTTTTATTCTAGGGCACCTTTAACTTTGCTTTGTACATTAACACAAGGGAGTTCTGTAGACTAGGAATGAAGAAGACCAGCCTACTTCACTATAAAGACCAGTAGGAAACCCCTCAGCATCCACACGCTTTTACCCCCTCATAGGCTTTTTGTGCTTGAGGTTCCATTCTGCTTTCATTAAAGATTTAGAAACGTTTCAGTGTCACTCTTTACTTGTAGGATTCCAGCACAGATGTCCACTCAGTCTTCTCCTCAGTGCCACAGTGGACGTGTTTGTGTTTGTTTGAGTTCTATCAGTTCTCCTTTGTTAAAAAGACTCATGCTGGAAGTGTCCGTGGACCACCAGTGGATATGATTTTCACACACCTCCGACAGATCCTAATCTCACTCTGTCATTCATCAGTCTCGCTCGCTCCTATCCCCGCCTTCTCATTCTGTCTCTCAGGACGCTCTCATGGCTCATGCTATTCTGGGTGCTGTTTACTCAACTTTCCCTATTTCTCTCCCTCCCGTCACTGTGTTCATGTCTTTATAGGTCTTGACGTCTATCTCTTCCTCTTTTCAGTTCCCCTCCCTCTCTCTGATATATTCATTCACTCTCACTGTCTTCTTCTTTCTTCCTCTTGTGACTTTTTTTTTTTTTTTCTCGCTCGCGCTCATCTTTCATTTCTCTCATCCCTCCGTCGTTTTCTGTAGGCTCTCAGTTTTCCCTCTCGCTGTGTTGTCCCTCCGTTCCCCCTTTCTTGCACTCAGTGTGTGGCACTGTCTACGTGACGTGTTGCGTGTACACACGCATGCATGTGTGCGCTCACACATACATACACACAGCCAGCCAGCAAACGAACGGTCTCTGTGTGTAATGATGTTATGTCAGAATTGGGTGATTTATTTCACGTCTTATGAAAGCTGCTCGTTATTAGCTGTGACTGGGAGATTGTGATCTGTGTGTGTTTTGCTTCAGCAGCATTACTTAATATTCATCCCTCTTCTCTGTTCTCCACAGTCCGACTCCACGACAGTATTGCAGAGGAAGGTTTTCATTATCTGGTGTTTGACCTGTGAGTATGATGGGAGCACACACACTCAGACACTTCAGGAAACGCTTACGTCTATATCATAAAATAACGGTCAACGTTAGCACACAGATGTGTCTGCTGACCCTGCTGCTATTTTATCATCGCCGTAAGCTTGAAAAGTGCCAATATTGATCCTACAATGTTTAGTACAGTGCATAAGTAAGGATTAGAATTATACTATTATATGGTGAAAAAACTGTGTAAACTTTTATTCTGACAGAGTTAGTTTCACATGAGTAGGTGTAGGACTGTAAAATGCATTTGCACTGGATAAGAAATCTCTGCAGAAGTGACTGGAGTGGCAACTCGATTTACACACTGCCGTCACCTTCTATATGAGGGTCATAAAAGCCTTATAGTACTAATGAACTTGCTACATGTTCATAACATGTATGTAGGCTATGCTACACAAGCACCTCTGGATATGACTGAGGTTTGCCACAGACTTGTACGATGTGTGCCATACTTGAGAAAATAGCAAAAAATCAATAGACCTTACCGTTGATTCCCACAGGCGTGATATAACCTGGATATTTTTATGGCTTGTTTTTCCAAAGGTAAAAAGCTCTGGAATCTTTACTGACGTGGGAGTGTGCAGTCTGTAAATATGACTGACCTGGCATGTTCGTGATTGGTTTTACTTTCGGAAGTGGGGTAATGTAATTACTAAGTATCAAAGTACTTAGTAATCATTTCATTACCCCAAGGCTTAAGACAGGGTAAAGATGAATCGCTGAATAATGATATGTAGCTTACTGAGACGTGACGATGTTTATATTTGTCTGTATTATTCTGTGTAACTATTCTATATTATTCCACAGTTCATTCTGACTCCGCAATGTGATTGCTTGTTTACGTGTGTATGAGCCAACAACGCCAGTGCTTACAAGACAAAAACACCAGCCATAACAAAGCATCAGTGTTATAATTATACAAGTTAAAGACGGCTAAAAATGAATTATAAACATTTGTAGCAGACATGCGTAAAGTTGGTTCCGTTCCTATAGTTCATCTTTTATTGCTCACAAATTAAACTAAAAAGAAACGAAAGCTAAATGCTGGAGAGTTCAGCCGAATAAATAAGGTTTATGCTTTTTATCCAAAACCGCACAGAAGTTCACTAAACACAGACATTGTAGGTATAAAACAGAACAGTACTCTTCAGTAGTTAGGCAGGTGGAGAGGTAAAGCACATTGTGTTATGACACATTTAAATTTGTAAGTTTTACAGCTTTGGTAGTGTGTGTGTGTATCCATGGGGTTAATGTAACCTGTAACATCGGCGTTACATGTAACCCTGATAATGGGGAAATTCTGAACTGTTCCTGACTGAGGGGCACAGTCTCATGATGATGTTTTAGAAGCAGGGTGATTGAATTGAGCAATAGTACCTTGCGAAATGTTAATAAACAAACAACAGAGTTAACAACTGTGGTGTAATCGCAATAATACACTCGAGGTTCATTCTATAATGGGAGATATTCACACTGATGTAATGTGCCTACGACCACAGTACACCAGTGCCAACATCTCCTGGTATAGCCCTCCCTCCCATGTATTATTGCTTAATTGTTTAGGTCCTTACAGTGGTAGGAGAATTTTGCAATAGGACTTGTGCATTAGGAGTGATGTTCCTCCCTGAATGAGGAGTCATACTCCAGTCTTACATGTGTGTAAAGTAATGTAGTCATCAGCTATGCTGTTTTTTTTTTTTTATAGAAAAGAGCAGGTGAGGACTAGACTATATGTGCGTGTGCAAAATCGGATATCAGTGGAGCCTCAACCTGATTATGAACAAATACCTTTGAATGCAATCAGATTCTCACAGGAATGCTCCAGAATCTAGTAGAAAGCCTTCTGTAGTCAGTAGAGGCAGAAAAAAAGCAGAATAAACACTTTAATACCCTTGATTTCAGAAGAAACAAATGAACAGGTTGCCTTTTTGTTATATAGTGTATGTGGGACTGACCCAGCGTGTGCAGATATAGGATAACACTGCATGTCTAGGGGTGAGCAGTATGTCAGCAGCTGAAACATATGCAGCCATAAATGGGAATATATGGGAACATTTCCCATTCACAGGGAGAACTGTCAATATATTTCCATTGGGAATATATTCCCATTTATCAGCGAATAATAATGTGACTGAAGGTGAACTCTTGAGGTCTTAAATTTAAGAAAACTGAAAACACCATGATTGTCTGCCTCAGGCTGCGCCATTGTGCGCGTGTGTGTATGAGGGAGAGAGAGCGAGAGAAAGAGAGAGAGAAAGTATTTATGACTCCCTACTGCTGACCAAATCACACCAAAACCTACTCTGCTGCAGTGTATTCAACCATCCCTTTCTCTCTCTCTTGCTCTCTCTCTCTCACACTCTCTCTCTGGCTCTCTCTCTCTGCGCAGTGTGACTGGGGGGGAGCTGTTTGAAGACATCGTTGCCAGAGAGTATTACAGTGAGGCTGACGCGAGGTGGGCACTCCAATTTACTGTTGCCGTGGTTACTGCTCTGCAGACTACAGCAAGCGGGTCACACACACACGCACACACACATATATACGTGTGTGTGTGTGTGTGTGTGTGTGTGTGTGTGTGTGTGTGTGTGTGTGTGTGTGTGTGTGGGGGTATATATGTATATGCATGTGCACATCTGGTTTAAAAGCACAGGATTGGGGAGTGAGAGGGAGGAGGCTGTTTAAGTGCAGTAAGATCAGAGTGCTCTTTAACCATGCTGTTATGGCAGAGTTACCAGGATAACCCATCAACAGGTACCACACACACACACACACACACACACACACACACACACACATCCTGTGTGTTTTTTTTTTTTTTTTTTTTTTTCTGCCTCCTCCCCTCTTCTCTCAGCTCTCCTCTCCACGTTCCTTCTCTCCTCTGTTCCTTTCTTGTCTGTCATTCTGCTCGTCCCTCTGTCCGCTCCTCTTTTGTTCCACCTCTTTCTGTTCCTCTTCAGTTCCATTAGGCTGCTGTGGTTACTAACCCCCTGCAGTCTTCCAGTGGCAGCCGAGTCCTAATAAGGCTTCTACTGACTCATCATCTGCACACGGCGACTTGCTGATGGGCATGTGTGTGTGTGTGTGTGTGTGTGTGTGTGTGTGTGTGTGTGTGTGTGTGTGTGTGTGTGTGTGTGTGTGTGTGTGTGTGTGTGGAGCATGCAAATGCGTATGTGTTTGTCTAGCACTAAATCTAGCGCTGTCTGCTTTACATATATTATGCCTTGAGACGACGGCCCCGCTCATATTTAATGGCCTATGTGCAGTACGGGTGTTCCTTCGTGTGCGTCTTTGTCTTTGTAGGAGGATGGCCTGAATGTTTAGTTCTGCATGAAGTACAGTTCTTTATCAGTGGGTTGGGGCTCATAAAGGGCTGAACTGAGTGGAGGTGCCAAGACGGTGTCTTCAGCAAGCAGCAGGCGGGAGTGAAGAGGCACTGCAGGTTTCGCCCACTGAATCAAAGCAGCAGGCCTGCAGCAGAAAGCAAGAAGGCTTCCAACTGCCTCACTGCTCTCACCTCAGCTTCTATTACAGCCGTTTATTCAGCACTGGGTTCACGAGCTCATTTACAGCCTTCAGGCCTTGTATATTTGAAATGAAGCAGTACGATGACAGTGTGTGTCTGAGTGTGCCTGTGTGTGTAGGATCGAAAAGCAAACAGCCCCATTTCTGAACGCTGTCCTGGGAATGGAATGCCGGTCCACAAATTCAACCAAATTTGGGCAATAAAAATTGTTGCCCTGTTTGATCATGAATAGAGTACACGTTCTGTTTTCCTGATAACTTCAATGTTTTCATCTCCCATACTGGACGTTCTTTTTCATTCTTCATCTCTTTATCTCTGTTTTCCTCTTGCCTATTTCGCCCTTTTTCTCCCTCTCCATCCACTCCTCTCAGATGTCACTTCTATTCAATTTACTCTATTGCTGTAACAAAGTTATACATCTGTTTGGCCCAACTGTGGTCAACTGTAGACAGATAAACATCTGCTGCACAATATATTCTACCTCCAATGATCAATGACTGGCCTTTAGTAAGCTTCATCCGGAGGGGAGGGGGTGGATCAGACACTTTTTATGGCCAATGAATACTGAAGTGATACGTTCGCTTTTCGTTGAAGAACCTGAAGAACTTCTTCTAGTGTGTGTGTGTGTGTGTGCACATACACACACACACACAGAGAGAGAGAGAGTCTGGTTTCATTTTGACTTTGATGGGGCATGTGGTGTTAAAATGGCCTAGATGTTATTTTAGTTTAGTTTTTTTTTTGTGAAATTTTCCATGCTGTTAAGTGTAATTTTAGCTCCAGCTCATATCTCTCTCTCTCTCTCTCTCTCTCTCTCTCTCTCTCTCTCTCTCTCTCTCTCTCTCTCTCTCTCTCTCTCTCTCTCTCTCTCTCTCTCTCTCTCTCTCTCTCTCTCTCTCTCTCTCTCTCTCTCTCTCTTATAGCCAGTGCATCAATCAGATCCTGGAGAGTGTCAATCATATTCACCAGCATGACATTGTGCACAGAGACCTCAAGGTGAGCTAGCGCCTGTCGCCACGACAACCACACTCAACCACAGCTAGTCTGCCTCAGAGTGTGTCCATGGTGATGCCCTGCGTCACACTCGTTCACGCACACACACGCTCGCTCGCTCGCTCCCTCACGTGTGCAGTCCATCCTATGTTGCGCTCCCATGTGTTTTCAGTCAAACTGCTAAGTGTACTGCTCTATTAGAGATGTTCATCATTTTTTATTATTTTTCTTAATGCTCAGGTTTTTTAGGCCTCTTAACTCAGAACACCAGGGTTACTTACCTGCTCAGTGGATTGGCAAAATAAGAGGATTATTTTCATTTAGGAGAACACTCGCCCTGCCATCCTCGGATAGCTGTTATTACGCGGGTGAGGGATGAAAATGTAAACCCGGAACGAAGCAGCTCTCGTAGGTCAGCCGAACCCTCAGGCACTTCAGCGGTCAGCGTTTTGGCGCCCTGGCTCCAGAGTGGTTCGGCAGCCCCAGCTGCAGCGGCGCTGCGTGATTGTGCTGTGTCATTTAGATCTGCGGCGCCATCACGCACCACGCTTCCAGCGCGGAGAAGAATGTCAGCTCATGGTCACCTCTGCCTTGTGGCAAAGACCCAAAAACCCTCTAATCTCTAACACGCACAACTGTGTTTTCGCAGTGCTTGCATCAGGTGCGCAGCCACACACACACATACACACACACTTCCAGTGACCTGTGTGTGTGTGTGTGTGTGTGTGTGTGTGTGTGTGTGTGTGTGTGTGTGTGTGTGTGTGTGTGTGTGAGCCCAATGCTGAGTGGCAGAGAGGTGCCCTTCTGGTTGCCATGGTGATGGAAGGGATATGACAACTGTTGCCGATGTCTCTGAGAGAGACTGTGGGGGGATTCACTGTATATCAAAGAGTTACTCATACGCAGTCATTAATACATTCTTCTAGAATATCCATTCAAGAATCAGACTGTTTAAGGAATGCAGTGATAAACATGAGCATTTTTGATTGTGGTCATGTGAGCTGCGAATTTTTTTTTGTACTTTTATACATTTAGATTATTGCAGGAATATTTAGCGGCATGTTTGGGCTCCCCTGGCATGTTTGAGCAACCTTTCGACTAGTCCCCATTCTGGTGCTGTGAATAGTAGAAGTAGACTGGTCCAAAAGACATAAAGTAAAAGATAAAACATTACTTTCAACAATAAAGAACAATAAAAGGAGCACCATGCTCAGGTTTGGTCACCCCAAAGGATTTGAGCTCTGATAACTTTTCACCAAGGTCTCGGACCTTAATTATCTTCCTAGGGCTATGGCTTGTTTACAGCCATTGTTGGGCAATGCTGGGCGATTTCAAAGCTTCAGAAGTACTTTGATTCCTCAAATCATCAGTTAGCAGCGGTGGGCTTCTCTAAACAGCAGGCTAGCAAAATGTTATCATTTATGTCACACAAAGCAGGAGAAGGCCTTAAGAAGATTAAACATCATTTTCAGGTAGCTGTTGTCTTCAGTTTGTGATTTTTAATTAAGGAATGGCAGGTAACCAGAACAGTGAAGGTCAAGTTAAAGTCTGGGTGAATATAGGGTGAATCAGTCATGGCTTGTGTTGCAGCTAGTAGCACATGACATTTTTACTGGTTGAGGAAATAAGGGATTTAGTTGTCCAACCTAAACATAATTAAAAAAAAAAATCAGCAGATAGACCTCAAAAGAGCAGTGCATACAAGACGACCCAAGAATTTCACAGAACTTCTCTTATGACTATTAGCTGCTACAAGAAGCATTTACTAACTGTAAAGCTTGCCAGGGGATTCTCACATGTTTGCTTCAGGCCCTTGTCATTTTGTAAAAAATGGAAATAGAAAGTAATTTTGCTCAAAATTGTAGAAAATAAGGTCATGTTTTACTTGCTTAGCTATTTAGAGTAGCAGTATTCTGGCCTGGCGGGCCCAACCTTTTGCTTCGCACTGAATGCTAAATAGGAGAAGGATTTAATTGGAATATTACACAATGAATTGTGGTTATTTCTCCGTGTTCATACTGACTGTGATACAATTAGTATTAATGACTTGTTTTCAGTGATTCTAAGTTCAGCCATAGTTGCCTGCATTAGGTTTAAAACCCTCATGCTGTTCTACAAAGCCAAGAATGGACCAGTCACTCTGTACTTTATGGCAATGTTTAAAACCCAATCTGGACCAATAACTTTCAAGCTTCAAGTTCGGCTCGGCTTGACCCACCATCCTTTAAGGTGCACGGAAGGCAAGCATCCAGACTTTTTTCTGTCCTGGCACCGAAGTGGTGGAACAAACTTCCCCTGGGAGTCTGAATGGTGGTCGGAGTAGCTTTCTGTCTTCAAACAATGACTGAAGACTGTATTAAGGCTTATGATTATACTCCTGTCTTACTTGATTTGTCTGATATTCAGACAAAGTGTAGTGTATAATGAGGATTTTTTGTCTAGGCATCCATACTGACTTTTGTATTTGGCAGCAATTGGCTTGAGGTATCTTTTGGATTCCAGCCTAAACAAATTAGCTAAAGGTATTTTCTGAGTAAACAGTGAAGCACTTTTGTAAGTCTCTCTGGATAAGTGTGTCTGCTAAATACCTTAAATGTAAAGTTATTAAATAGTCAGTAGAAATCCATATGTGCAGGAGGTTGCACACATTTTAACAGACCCAAGCATGTAGGCTGTCTTTGGTTGAGCTTGGTCGTGTCTATAAAACACGACACTGTTTGACTGCTGGCAGAAAGGAAATAAAGAGTGGTTGGCATTAAGAGGCCCAGGTGATGACTGAGCTGTGATTTCTCCTCCACTTTAGAGAGCCCTGTTTCCCTCGCTCTCTCCTCCATTTATTTTTTACGACCCTACACTGCAGAATTTCCACCCACTCTTTAAGAGGGAGGGCATGAGGCAAGTAGCTCTGTTTATGACTGCAAGCCCTTATTTTGCCTTGGGTAGGAATGTGAAGGATTTCCCCCCCCCAACATGCTGAGCAATAAGCACTCACAATGACTCGGACACCCAGTATCCCAACACTTTGATTTACACAAAGATTGTATGGATGGAATATGTAGATTTCAGATCTTTGAAATGTATCCAAACAAAATTCTTATTCGTTCAGTCATAGTGGTAGAATAGCTTTTCTTAATTGAAACCGAGAGGCTTCCGTTGTATGTTTCTCTCGCTCCTGAGCTTTTTCAGAAAGAACTCCCTGATCACTCCTATGCCCTAGGCCTGTTCTTTACCACACCTCTTGTTATGAGGGTAGTGATGACATCAGTTTTGCTATTCTGTCTTTCAGCATTCTTTGTAGAGAAAGTTGCTGGATTTCTGTGTTAATTTTAAGCTTCTTTGTAATGGAAGTATAACCATTTACATTTTTTTGAGATATCCACACAAAGTACATAGTAGTAGGACCTGACTGGTATGAGAATTACCTGCTTTAAGAAGCCTAAGGTGCACAATAGTCAGCTGCTTTCCTAAATTGAAATAAATAGCAGAAACTTGATCTTAAATATAGGTGTATAGACAGGGTTCCTTTAGAGAAGGACCAGCTAATTAACAGAAAAAATATTATTAAAAATCATACTCTTTATTCGTCAGCTGCCATAGACTTAGGGCTTGATGATTTTTTAAAGAACTGTAATGGCTTTCTGTTCAAATCTGTTACCTTTATTGCTATCTGTTTGAGAAGGCTTTTGCTGATATAAAAGCATTAATACATGAGGTTCTTAAAAGGGAAGTTTGTTTTGCTATAAACAGTATAAAATAAACAAATACCAATAACCTGCAGCTCCTAAAAGGTCTGTCCATCTGTTTGCAGCCTGAGAACCTGCTGTTGGCCAGTAAGATGAAAGGAGCAGCAGTGAAACTGGCTGACTTTGGACTGGCCATTGAGGTACAGGGAGACCAACAGGCATGGTTTGGTAAGAGAAAGTAGATCATACACACTCTCACATCCACTCTACAGTCTGTGTTTTTTTTTTTTGTTTGTTTTTTTTTACCCAGCTTCTCCAAAATTAGCACCCTAAATATAATATACTGCTGGAAACGGCTGTGTTTAAACAAAAAATAAGAAAAGCATAGATGAGGTCCTTCTTTACTAACTTCATGACCCATAAGAAATCCAAGTTAGAGCAGCTTCTAAAGTGAGCCCTTTTCACAGTTACAGCTTTGAGCTTAGTAGGGTTCACTGGATTTCAGGACAGCTCCTTCATGCTGTGGAAAGTGCTCCAGTTTATGCAGAAAATCTAATCTCAACACCATTTTCACAACTAAATCAAACTGCTCACTGGCCCTCTGGCCCCCTGCTGGTTGTTGGGCAGATACACACAAGTAATGTTGAGATGCCTGCTTCTCAAATCTCCTCTATCGTTCTAGTTAATAAAAGTGGAAATTCAGGTTGGAATTTCCACTTTTATTAAAGTAGAAATCACATGACTGGGATGATGGATACGTAAAGTAAGGTAATAAAGGTAAAGGGTCATTTTAGATCAGTCCCCCTACCCTCCCAAGAACCAGCAGTGATTCCTCAGGATCCCTGCCAGACTGGCCAGACTGGCTCACGGCCTTTTGGGGGCTGGCCTGCTTTATGGGGCTTATTTTGCTATTGTGTGTGTGTGTGTGTGTGTGTGTGTGTGTGTGTGTGTTCGGGTTAGAATTTAAGAGAAGCACTGTCAACAACTACTAACCACACACACATATATACAATGTGTGTGTGAGTGAATGAGCTGAATGTAGTACTACCAGGTGTATTGTCTTTCTTGAAGACCGCTTATTTTAACTGGATTCTGAGGCTTGTATACCCTGGTAAAAGTACTGTTGCACAAAAATATCGAACCTATTCTTTTAATAATTGGTTTAGCTCAAGATAGGGTCAGTCACAGTCCATAGCGATTGGCATGACTTTGAATGATCTATCCTATATATGCTGCTGATGGAATTAGTTTGAATTTACTTAATAGCAGACTGAGTTTCCATTCAAATAGCTTCATTCCAGGGATCCTAAAGCTAGATGACTATGGCTGTGTTCTGAATAGCCCACTAGATACTTGTGTGCACTGAATTATGTTAATAGTATGCAACAGGTGACCAACATGAATTTCTCCAGTGTACCCAGATCATGTATTCCAGTATGCAGCCAGAGCCATCTTTGTGACGTACTGCATCCCATAATGCAAAATAAAACAAATTTCAAGTCAAGACTGAACCGCAAATGGCAACATTTTATGCTTGTGTTGTGAAGTTTTACAGGACTATTTCATACTGCTTATTACAGGCAGACTAGTTCATATTACTGACTCAGCAGCTCAAGAGCTGTTTTAGCTCTTGCTCACATTTGCCACACAGACTAATCCTTACATCTTTTACCCAAAGAATGTTCATATGTTTTTCTGAACAGGTAAAGTATGCAGTATTCTTGTTACTTAACTATTCAACAAGCTATAGACATATGCATATGTTACATCATAAGAACCCATTGAGATTGAGGAGAGCCATGGGTCACCCTGTTGTTGTTCTTTGGGATAGGTTTTGCAGGTACCCCTGGCTACCTGTCTCCAGAGGTCCTAAGGAAAGACCCCTATGGAAAACCTGTGGACATTTGGGCCTGTGGTGAGTTCTTTGCTGACATTTACATCAGGGACCAGTGAGAATATCTTTTCAGATATCTTCTCCTAATATGAAATACACATACACCTCTTTTTACTCTTTCTTGGGCTGTGAATTGTAAAGAAGGGTCAGATTTTGTTTTGTATGAACTATTTCATTCTGGCTTCTTAACTAACACTGAATAAACTCATCAAGCTCAGCTTATCAGTGTGGCTCATCAGGTCTTTCTCCCCTTCAGGTGTCATTCTCTATATTCTGCTAGTGGGCTATCCTCCATTTTGGGATGAAGATCAGCACAAACTGTACCAGCAGATCAAGGCTGGAGCTTACGATGTGAGTAGAGTTTGTTCCTATTGAGGCACTCTATGGAGCTGAGCTCCTCAGCTTGAGGACTCTATGAATTCAGCGAAGTGGGCCTGAAGTTCTAATAATCTCACTGTTCTTGGACTGTGAGATCTTCCCACAAGACATTTTACTTTTGCTTAACAGTTTGGTCATCTTTTCTCTCCCTAGCAAACTTCTTTCGCTTTGAATTCAGAGGAAACCATAGAGTGACCGAGTGACCAACAAAAATCTGAGCACCACTATTTTCGCACACCGAATTTACCTGTGGTGGTTTGTTGCAGCTTGGGCCGAGAGGTCTGGTGGGGCTGGATGCTTAATTTTTGATTGGGTGCAATTGAGAGCTGTGCTGGTTCTATTGATCCTGTCATGCCTTCCCTGACGCATTGCAGAGAGATGACTTACCACACAGAGCTGGCTGAATCTTGTGGGTGTGAATGTGTGTTCATGTTATTGTTTGTGTTTATGAACAAAAGAGTGAGGGAGGGAGTGAGGGAGTGAGTGAGGGAAACTGGAAATTGCTTCATGGTGTGACAGCTAGATTTCTTCACACTGTTTACTACTTGAAAAAGCTCTTTAAAAGTGAAAGAGAGATGAGGACACGTTAAAATGTCTGTTTGGTGTCTTCAGGTAAGAACTTGTCTCAGTGTGTCTGTGAAGTGCTAATATGCTAAAGTAAGATGATTAGAACACCAGCCATGGCCGTAGCGTAGCCAATCGCTAGAGTGGAAAAGAAATGCAGTGACACAGCGTGACCCCTTGTATCCCTGCTATACCCCTAATTTGATTAGCCTCTAGCTTAAATTCTGCTGCGTGTGTCTGTTCGTCTGCATCGTGCTGTGTGGAAAACACTTGAGGCCTTTGCATTTACTCCTCCGCATATAGATTACATATCTAACGCTTTGTGTGATTCTCTCTGACTCCCTCTAGTTTCCTTCGCCTGAGTGGGACACAGTCACCCCTGAGGCCAAGAACCTCATCAACCAGATGCTGACCATCAACCCAGCCAAGAGGATCACTGCTGAGCAGGCCCTCAAGCACCCATGGGTCTGCGTAAGTAATTGCTGCCAAGAACTACAGTTCCCATAAGCCCCAGGCTGCAGAAATCCATTAAAAACTCAGCAGCGCCTCAGATGCTTTTGGAGTTTTAATACATTCACGCTCCTACCACCCTAGCTCAGTGACTACACTAACCTTCAGAAAAACGGTTCAGGAAGGAGACCTAAAAGGTTGTGTCCTTTGGTACCTCTTAGTGCAGTTTGCCCTTTAGTGATTGAAATCTTCACACTGAATCTGCATTAGTTCAGATGAGTTTAGGTATGATAAAGTAGAGGCCTTTCATTTTTCTTTCCTTCCCGATTTCCCAATTTCTTGGTGCAGCAACGATCAACAGTGGCATCCATGATGCATCGCCAGGAAACTGTGGAGTGCCTGCGCAAGTTCAATGCTCGGAGAAAACTTAAGGTACAGTTGTTGCCTTTAAAGGTTCGTTTTCCAAAGATTTTCATTGACTACTCTAGCTTAGTTCTGTCCTACTGCATCCTCCAAGGTGGGGTCTATTTCTCTTGATTAAGGGAAACACAAAACTGATGATCACCCCCCCCCCCCTCTCTCTCTCTCTCTCCATTCAGGGAGCCATCCTCACCACTATGCTGGTTTCCAGAAACTTTTCAGGTAGGTATTTGCTTTTCCATTTTTTCCTGATCAGGTAGGGCCCCGGAGTAAAGGACAAAGCTGCTGTGATCAAAACATGTCAGAGCAATGGCATGTTTTCCGCTGTGAAGGAGGGGACTGTAAGGTCTGAATCTGTAAACCAGTGGGTTAGGATGCTTTACTGTGTTTTGGTTTCATGTTGTCAGGCTGGAACGCAGACCAACTGTACACACATTTTTTCACAGGCTCCACATGCTCAATAAGAAGTGTTGAAGTTGTGCAGCAGGGAAAACAGTATCATAAAATTCCTTCAGCTTTTCAGGATTGCATGCATTCAGTGATTTGTCAGTCAGTTATTTTTATTCCACTCTAGTAGTTCTACCGGATGAGGTTAGGAACAAAGGAATAGGAGTAACAAGTTATTTCAGGTCACAAGACAGGTGCCTGTCTTGTCTTTGATAACACAGGTTGTATTTCATGCCTAGTTATAATTATGAATTGAATTTATTCCTAATATCATAAAGAAAGCTGCAAGCCACTTTCTTTCGGGGTGGGTGGGTTACAACTCTTTTCGTAGCGCCTTCCAACTGAACGCCTCTCTGTCCAATAGTGGGCCGGCAGCATACCAGCCCTGCTGCTCCCACCACCAGCACTGCCGCGCTTGCACAGGAAGGTATGTGAGAGTGCATCTCCTCGTCTCACCACCGGGGGGGCCCGGCGAGCCCTGTCCTCTACGACCCCACAGTCCTGACTCCTCCCTTTTTTTTTTTCCACCCAGTCAGCATGCAGCCAATGGAAGCCTGCCATGCTTGCCATCACACAGCACACGCACACTTCCCTTTCATGACTGATCAATACTTGTTGGTCCAGAATGGAAGACTTCTCGAGTTCATATAACACGAGTGTGCGGCCTGCTGAGTTTCCATCCTGCATACGTATGCCATGTGAAATTTCACCGAGATGTCTGTGAAGATTAACATGCATAACTATGTCAGAGGAGTCTTGAGCAGTTCAGACGTGCTATGGTCTTCACCCCCATGCTATCCTCAAGCTTTTAGTTGAGGCAAAGTATTGTTTAATGTTTAGAGACAAAAAGCAGGCTCGCATTTCTTTAAAGAGTAAAGTGTCTTCAGTGTAAACACGCTGCATTTGTTCGGGCCTCTTTGGCTTTAAGTGGATATTTGTTCTCCTCACTAGCATGCATTGGCCTCTCCTGATATGTGAATAGAAGGACATCTCATTCCTTCTTTCAATGTTTTTTTTTTTTTTTTTGTATTCTTCTCTGACTTGAATTTGAACGCCAAGGCTCCAGGCGAAAGAGCCTGATCAATATCACCGCACTGCATTCATTTTAACGATCACCGTTGCCAGACACCCCACCACTAGCCAGCATGCATTATCTGTCTGCATGGCGGGTCGAGCGAGCGAGTGAATGTCTCCTGCGAATGCTTTGGTTGGAGTTATCCCACTCCCTTCTTTATTTTATTTTTCCTTAGGTTATATTTCTTCCTTTGGTTATTTTCCTGCTTTTATCGTGGAAAAGAGCTTTTAGGTAGGATCTGCTTTAGCCAGAGATGTGGAATCAGTGTTTTTTTCTCTTAATTACAGCTCAGAGCATTGCACAGTAGGGCCAGACCAATATGCAAGTTAGCCAATTAATTACATCGAATATTGGTATTCCATAGAGTTAGTCCAACTAGTCGTGTGCAGATAAATAACATTTTTAATTAAAGTGTCAAATGCATCCAGTCCTAATGTGGATGGTAAATACACTGGACCAAAATTTAGCTTTAGTCTTAATAGCAATCTCAACCCTGTCATGTAACCAGTCCCTTTTCATTTTGTTGGTCTATTTTAGCCCGACTTTCTGCAGACCAAGTAAGCACAAAGTTAGTAAAAGAAAATGTCTCCAATCTTTACCCCTCAGGATGCATGTTATATAGTCAAAGGGATGCATTACCAAGTATCAGAGAAGCTTTAATACAAAAGCTTTTCATATAAAAACCTTTTTTATATATAAAAAGAACGGATGCAAAATAAAAGACTCTAGAGCTAATTAACAGAAATCAGCAAACTGCTGTTTATCTAAGCTTAGTAAATGTGATCAGACCTTATATAGGCATATCTAAAACTACCAACTACCTTTTTACACTGTAAATTTTCAGTTATGCAGATTTTTAGTTCCATAAAATCACAACAATCACAAGTCACAAACCTGTACATATTGATCATGTTCTACAGAACAGCCTGAGCCAGATAAAGAGGTTTTTGTGGTATGGAGTTTGAGATCCAGAGTCTTTAGCCTTTGGTCTCTCATCCCTTGCCAAAGCAGACCTGCACAGCCCGAGCCTTAGCTACCATCGCCCTTCCCTTCTCCCTGCTACCCGTTACCCCCCCCTTGCTGAGAGTGTGGGGGTGTGTGCCACATGGACGGGCAGGAGCGGGGTTGGCTTGCTGCCATCCGTCAGACCCGGTGTAGAGTTGCGCTGGGCTCCAGCATGCGCCAGGTGGTCGGCGTGGAACAAGGCCCGCTGAAGGCCAGACAGACGATGCTGTTCATTCCAATGAGGAAAGACATGGGGGAGCACACAGGTGCCAAGCTCCCAAAAACTTTGGTGATGATGTTTAAAGATCTGAAAACAGAAGAAGTTTTTTTGTTTTGTTTGTACAGGTTTCAACATTTTAAACCCTTTCTTCCTGCCATACTGATGATAAATTTGGTCATGACATCACCACACAATCTTCGGTCGAGTAGTTTCGCTGCTTGTTTTTTCTCCCACAGTAAAGGCTAGCCTATTGTACAGCCTCCATCGTGTGGGAGTTTCTTAGATAATGAGTTAGACTTAACTGTAGTGATGATTGACATTAATTACTTTGGAGCTATCCTGTCAGAACTCTGTCCACCAAGTCTCAACCATACCGAGTAAGTCTTTGATATGTGTATATATATATATATATTTTTTTTTATATATAAGCTTCATCTCATTGCAGACGAAAGGCTATTTTAGATGTCTGACCAATAAGAATGCAGCTTTAAGCTTTCTCATCTGTCTATCTCTCTCCCCTGAAGCTTTTCACTTTACTAACAGAGTTAGACTAAATACTGACAGAGTTTTAGATAGAAATTGCTGCCTAATAGACCATTTTAAGCATGTTGGTGGTTTTGCCCTAATCAGGATATAAGAAGTGATATAACTATTTGCTACTTTTCTGTTGGTTTGCTTGCAAATGGTCTAATATCCTCATGTTCTGAGAGCTTTTGTTCAGGATTGTTGCCCTTTCTCAATACTTCAGAATGCCCTCCTTGTGTCTGTAAGCTTTAGAAAATGGCTTTAGTTGGATTTAAAATGGGGAATTGGATCTGAAATGTGTTCAGAACAGAAGAAGATATCATAACTAGCTTGGAAAGCATGTTGCTTTTATTTTGCACTTTCAGACGGGGATGCGTTTTGACACAAGGAAGGTAGTTATGAAGATGTTTTAGGCCTGATCTGAAGACAACATTCCTTCCATATCCTGTGTTCAAATCTAGATATGTAAAGGCAACCCAACTTCGGACTGATCTAAGTGGCATATGTCTAGCAGTCCACTCCATCAAACTGTTTGAATGGGGAAAGAATGGAGGAATGTTGTTTGGAGTTTTGTTTTTTCCAGGCATGGCTTGCATTCTCTCAAGGTCTTATTAAACACACCAGATGGCTACTGAGGTGAAGGCCACCGATTTTTGAGAATCCCTTATTCAAGTTCATTATGAGACTTGTAGTTTTACCTTGTCACTGCATGGATGGCTGTGGTAAATTGCACCCACTACTAGCACCCATCACCTCATATTGAGTGCAGCATGTAACACCAGTGGGCTTGCAAACAAATTATACCTTCCACCTTCGAGCTCCATCTGCCTTCCTCTCTGCAAATCTGTTGATTGTTGTTTTTCTCTCTCAATCTTGCCTTTCTCCCAATCATCCTTCCTTTCCACTTGTTGATGGAAGGTAAGGAACCTAATGGGGCTCCTGAGCGTAAAGCTTTGGACTTTGGTGTTTGTGGGTGTGTTGTTGAACAGGTCTCTGCTATATGCATTTGTTAGGGCCCCACGTAAGCCATGTCATTAGCTGGGAAGGTAATCTGCAGTGTATTGAAACTCACTCACCTACACTGCCTTTAGGACCTCTAAATCAGACCGCCGGGAAATTACGGTTGCATTTAAAGGAAATCAATTGCATACATTAGCTGTGATTTTCCTTCATTATGCCTGCAGTCTGGAATGGAGAACAATTTAATTCTGTCCGTCTGCTCTAGGATTAGTATCAAATGAATGATTCATTGAAATCTGTGAATTAGTTGAATCAGAAGTTCGGAACCTTAACAATGATTGATTGTTCATGTGAGCACCATCGCTGGCTTTCATTAAGTGTAGACTAATTCAGACTGTCTTGTTTGTTTACAGCATGCAAAAGTTTACTCAACAAAAAAGCAGATGGAGTTAAGGTAAGAGCTGAAGCAGGGTTCTGTGCACCTACCTTCCTTCCCATCTTTTTTTAAGAAGTTCTTCTACTGTTTGAACTGCTACCTAACTCTTTAACCTACATATCATCACTGTAACACCAAACATTCATGTTTTGACTGAATGTGAATCTGACAGTTATCTTCTGCATTGTGTTTAAATTTAATTGAAATTGAAAACCTCCCTTTACATTGACTTTGATTAAAAGCTCAGAAGGTTTTTTTTCCTCTCATGTAAAGGTTTTCAACATTTTCTACTTAACTCTCTTTCAGTGTTTGTAAAACATTTAGAAATCTATAACAGTTGGTTCGAGTTTAACCGATCAGACTGGAGTAGTGAACGGTTTGTGAACAGTAGCAGAGCTTAGAAGCAAAATCCCCAGTGCTTGTGAGTGAGAGCACTACTACCAAAGATTAATTAACAGACTTAATCATTGCTTGTACTGCTGCCACTCACTAATGGAGCTAACGAATAAGTAATAATGAAGACTTATTTAAGAGATCTATAATAATGTAGCCTTAAGCCCTAATCAAATTGGATTAGTTTATCAGGGGGATAATATATGTGTGTGTGGGAGGGGGGTCCATTTTCTTCTGTGAACACTCTTGCATTCCGAGATGTGACTAAAATCATCACAGGATAAGCTGGTTTAGCATCCGAATCCCAGAGACCAGTTTGGAGTGAAGCAAAGCTCCAACAACGATTTCAGCGCATTTCTCAAGCCATAAACAAAAGTTATTGTTTTGGAAAGTATTTAATATCTACTGGAGGACACAGAGATGCGTGTCTGAACAGGACTGAACTGACCAGACCACCGCTGAGTTAAGTGAAAATTAGTAGGTAATTCAGTCCTTTAATTTTCTCAGAGGATGAAGGAGGAAAAACACACACACACAGTCGACCCCCAGACCCCTTGTAATGTAAAGGTAATCCTGTTTGAATAGGGCAAAAGTCAAATTATCTGCTTTAGGCTTTCAGTATATTGGTGCTCTGTGCTATGGACAAATCCAATAGATGATTCTTACAAGGGTTAAATTCAGTTTTTTGTGCAACAGCAGCCTTATTAACAAAGTATAGCTTGACTTATTTTTGATCTCATGTTTAATTTAATGTTAGGTGACTTTTAAGCTGTCAGTCCCACTCTTTTCAGTCGTGTTTTATAGTAGATGCATGCTCATGCCCTGTCAATGTAAAATGAGTCAATCAATTTAAATGCTGTTTGTTTTTTGTTTTTTTTTTTGTAAAAAATGTGAATGCTAGATGTGAATGACCGTCCGGTCGCTGGTGACTCTTATCTATCTGAAAAGGAAAATGTTATGTCTCCTCTCTGCTGCAGCCTCAGACAAACAACACTAAAAACAGTGTAGTGAGTGCCGTAGTGAGTGCCCTGAAGGAGAGCAACTCAGCCTCCTCTACACCAATGGTACTTTAATCTGCATTCAACACTCCCTTCATCCACACCAAGTGTGCTGTGCTGTAGATGCCAGTGTTTCCTTGTCTTGATTGTTTTGTTTTTGTTTTGTTTGCATGCAGTAGTTTAAGTTTGGCTTTATCTTATACGTTTTATGTTCTGCTGTTCTCTTCTGGCCCTCAATTTGACCATATGAGTGGAAGCTGACCCGCACACTCATTAAATCCAAATAAACACGTGCAGTACACCAGTTGCCAAATGTGGGAGATTACTAAAGTTAACTGTTCCCAGGCTTTGAGTGACTTCTAGAACTTTCACATGCAGTGTTGACCATATTGATCACTCTGTAAACTGTAGACAAACGACCTAATCACCAGTCTCGCCAAGTGTGCCGGTGTGTACTAGGAAAAGTGAAATTGGTGAAATTGGTCACAGTGTTCTCAATGTTCTCAATGGGAAATGTTAGGACGGGCTGGAAGAAGCAAAAAGTACATAAACAAAATTTGAAGTGAAGCTGCTCTGCAGTTTCTCTGCTTGAAAACTGTCATTTCTTGCACTCCGTGCCAAAAATGATAGCTGGGTGCCCTAGAGGGCCAGGCAGAGGAAAGTGAATTGACACTTGAAATGGACTGTGCGTGTACACGCTGCCCAGACAGCTGAGCAAAGAGCATCCCGGGACCTCCAACACGAACCATTAAAGCACACTGTTAACCTCTCACCCCACCACAGCCCTGCAGGCAGTCTAAAGCCCATCACAGGGCTAAGAGAAGCCCCACCATCACTCACACGGAACATGCACACAGCATGTCTGTGTGAGCAGGCTTTTAGAGAGCTGATTATCAACATTTACAGATTTCATGCATGTTCCCTTTTTTATGCCTTTGCTCATCTTTGCTTGTTTCTCGGTCTGGAATTCTCCATCTTTTGGTATCTCAGTGGCATGTTGGGTCCACAATTCTTCATAGGGTGATTTGTATTATACACTGCATTATAAAGACTGCCTGTGTGTGCCTGTGTGTTTAACTGTAGTTTTGGGTAGGAGTATTATGTGACAGTATCTAATCTTTATGGCCTGTATTAAATCCTACAGGAGCCACAGACCACAGTAGTACACAACCCAGCAGATGGCACCAAGGTGAGTCCCTTTGCTGTACTCATTCTCTGGAGCAGGATATGGATGAAAGATTGGGATCAGTGTGTACTGAAAGTGTATGCAGCATGTAAAAATGCTTCAGCTTTTGCATATTTTAAGTCTTTTCCTCTAATCCGGACCACCTTATAGCCTAATTATGTTTCAGAAGTAGCTGAATGTTAATACTGACTGGATGCCTTAAAACAGTTTAAAATACTCTATGAAGTATGATGTATAAACCAAATGGAAATATTTTGCTCATTATTATATAAGGCAAAATCCCAGTGGACATAGTTGTACAGAATATGAGTGGAGTCAGTGGAGTGTTTTTCTTGGGAAATATCATGCTCCAGCTAAAGTTGCACAGTGTAAATAATGTATAGAGCCATTGCCTCTCATGGTCATATAACTTTTGGTGGCGCATGGAAGAGACCTCTAATGAGAACTGCAAAGAACTGTTCAACCCAAGTCATATTTGTGTAAAATCCTGTAGGATTACTGTACTGCAACATCTACATACATCTTTTAATTTAGCTTGTCAACAAATGCACCTTGTTCAGCTAACTGCAGTGGTGTGAAAGTGACTGAGGGGACCCTTGAGCAAAAAACACCAGTTCTTACATAGTTCTGCTTTATTGGTCAAGGTTCCCTTTCATAGTCTTATTGATCTAATGTAGTGGTCTTACCTTGTCAGACCTGTTTTGGTTTCTCCTATAGATTTACAGTTTCAGACGGTGGTTCCTTATGATATGCTAATATATTTTTCGTTCATCTTTTCTATTTCTTTATATATATATATAATATTTTTTTTTATTTTTTTTTTTTATGTGACTTTCTTTTTTTCTGTTCTTACCATTGTCTTCCACTCTCTTTACTCTCTGTCACTCTCTTGCACCCATCCTGTTTATCACTCTTTCTCTGCAGGGTTCCACAGAGAGCTGTAACACCAACGAGGAGGAGGATATGAAAGGTAGGAAAGGTACCCAACCCCTTCTCTCTTCTTCTCTTCTGCATGCCTTCAGTACTGTGGCCTCATGGCTCTCAGAGCTGCTGTGAAAACAGCAATCTCTCTCCTCGTCAAGCCCTGCTATTACCATCATTTGAACTTCAAACACTGCATTAGCCAGGCTTTAGATATGCCGAATGTTGACTGGTAAGGCCTGTAGTCTCACCAGTAAGGCTACTTTTGAGTCAAATGGTCACCCACAGTTATATACAGTTATATAACTATGTTATATACAGTTAAATAGTTGACACTATTTAGTGTAATAAAGCTAGGCAGACAGGAGAGAGGTTAAAGTACCCTGATGGTAGATATATATCCATAGCGGTGTATCATGCATGCACGTGCACACACGACTGCCCCCCTGTAGAGTTAAATATGGCTTACAGCTGTATGGCATTGTTGGCTGAGTCAGTGGCACACTGCTGCAATGTGAGGCTAAGTCATTTCTAGTAATTGAGTGCATCATTCTCACACACACACTTTCATACAAATAAACCCCCACTTACTGCACACAGCTGCACTCTGTAGACCAACACACATACTTCTGCACTGTATACACATACTCTTGCTCCTAACTTTTGTGTGTAGCCTCCTGGTATCTGTTTGTATGTTACACTTTGTAAGTGTGTGTGCATAGGTGTGTGTGTGTCCTTGACTTTAGTGTTTGGTGTGAAATATATAATGAAAAGTGATGTGTGATGTTAGGTGGTGTGCTGTGAGGTTTCATTAGCATGTTTGTGTGTATGAGTTAACAAGGTTGTCTATGAGGGTCCAGAAATGCACTGCTGGGACATTATTCCCTCATTTCCTCTCCTCATTTACCTCTAATCTGAATAAATGAAGGCCCGACTGATGTGAGCGTTTGTTTTTTTCTTTTTTTTTTTTAAGTGCTGTATTGTAAAACAAGCAACATATTTCTATACTTTAATCCAACATTTTGTAATGTGGATGGTAGAGGTATTAAAAACTGAGGACAGCTGTTTTCCATTAACACCACTGTGTACTATTCTGATGGTGGGTTTCTCTAGAATGGTGTATTTTACATCAAACCACTCTCAATGACTTGGTTTACTGAATGCAGAACTGAATATCTTGATGCAGTTCTGCCGAAATTTAGGGAAATGACAGGGGATGGATTCCCCTGTCCGTTCAAATGGGCGGTAATATCGGCTGAATTCAATTACATTGGTGGAAAGTGACACATTTGCCAACATTCTTAGTGAAGCAGACTAATCTCATTGTCAGTTGTCAGCTGTAAAGTTTGATTGGCTCTCATTTTTGAATTAGTTTTGTTCATATGGAGTTGATTTGGTGTTTAAACTCATAAAGCTGACTGATGCTACAGATGCATTTCACACGATTTTTATGAATTTAGTGAATTTAATTTTCACTATGTGGTTTGGTTTACATTCCCTATCCCAGTTCGGTCTGCATTGCTGTATTAAACAGTGGTCGGTGTGACTGCAAGTTAATATTAACACCAATATCAGCTGATGTTATCGCTCAACTGATTTACCTGTCGGGCCCCAGTGAATGACACTTTATCTGCCCAACCACATCAAGCCGTACTTCTCGGGTGATGAGGACAGGAAATTGCAGAGGAGGCTTATTGAAACAAGTTCACTGCTGTGTCGGAGCTCGGTGATTACTGGCACTGCTGCATCGTGCCATGGCCAGCTAGACGCTGCTAATTCACCAATGCTAATTCACACTGCTAGAGGGCTGGGCACAGATGCATAGATGTGTTTATAATGGAGTCCCATGGACTATTTAGACTGCGTCTGTGTTTTTTTTCTGGTCGAGGCTGAATTAATTGAGCCATTTTATCCACACACGTCCTCTTCCAGCGGCCTCGTATGAACTTAATGCTAATCTAATATTGACAGAATAGCTACATCACCGCCAGCAGCAGCGGCGTGCGCGTGGTAGTGTCTTTTGGCCGGAGCTGGACATGAGAGCTGTGTGTATGTGTGTGTGTGTGTGTGTTTTTCTCCCGGTGGTGTGTGTTGCGCTGGTCTTGGGGCCGTGCCAGCGGAGAGTGCTCAGGGAGCCAGCAGTGACAGTGCGGTGATGAGTCAGTGCAGTGCCGGGGACGAACCGCCCGCTCTTGTGGCCTCACCACAGGCCTCTCCAGCCAGTAAGTTACCCACAATTCTCCGCTCCCCACTGGCTCTGTCTACCACCCCCACCCCCCCAGACCCACACCTACTAAAAACACCCACTCTTGACCTACCCCCACACCCCTCCAAGGCATCACCCACCTCTCCTCCTGTGTGTGAAGTGGCTTCTAGTCACTTTTCAGCACCTGTGCCGCCACTCTCCCCTTCAACCAGTTCTCCTCAGATCAGACTGTTTGCAGGTCTCCTCACGTTTTCCTCTAACTCAATACTCTATACTAAAGTATAAAGGCCCTACAGGTCATGTTCTTTCAAATATCCTTTTTTTTGTTTGTTTTTACAAAGACAATTTAAAAACTTTTTATTCAAATAACCACATATTACATTTGTGGAATTTTAGGTATAAGATTCTGTATGATTATTTGAAAATAACCGCCAAAACTAAAGGTTTAACATTTGTAGGTTACTGTAAGAAGCAGTGTTCATTTCCCTATCTAATTCTGTTCCGTTGATTTTTACATTCTTAAGGGTTTGGTTTCATAAAAAAAGCTTGTAAAAGAGATGAGTGTGATGAACCTATTTATTTATTTGTTTGTTTATTTATTATGTATTTCACATATCATGTTACATATTGTTTTGCAAATCACCCATATCAACATTATAGTAATACATTTTCAATACAGTTTTTATTAAAACAAAAACAAAAATGTAAAAATGCTCTGGAGAACAATGTAAGTCACTAGGATCAGTTCAGTTTCAATCATAAAATCAAATTAGAGTGTAAATAAATATATTAAGTATCATTTTAATCAGACATTTCTGTCAGATTATACATGTCCAGGTAAACATAAGCCATTACTTCATTAATCTAGCCAGTGTGTGTGAATGTTCTTTACCAGTTCTAAGTACTTCATACTCATTCTCGTTTTTTTTTTCAACTGTTCTTTATAAAACCAAACCCTGTGAAGCACCATTATGTTTGAGTGTATGGGATTTAACACACTACAGGTTAATATATGGGACAATTATTATTATTATTATTTTTTTTTTTTTTTTGTGGAACTACTTTCACATACAGCTCCATTCTTTGGCCACTTGGCCAACGTCTAATTTTCATCTTGCAGCATTTCCTGCGATCATCATATTCTTGGTCAAGAAGAATTTAGTTTTAGTTCATTTTTTTTCTTAGTGAAATTCCCAAATAAAAAAAAATAAATAAATAAAAAAAACAATTAAAAAACTAGGCTCACCCTTGACCGTCATGGTCGCTTTCTCTCATATCAACACCTAAAAATGACCATCCCTTGAATTCCCTGTGCTCTTCTGACTATTTGAACTTGTGTGGTATCCTTCCTTTGTTTTCACCCATTCACTTCTCTCTATATCTCTCATGTGTGGATGATCATTTCTAGCCTCTAGCTATATTTTTCAGTGTTTTGGAGATTGACTTGTGTCTTTTTCTGCCTTAAAGCTGTTTGCACCCCTTAGCACCCTTTGCAGCCAGAGGTTTCACTGTGTACGGCTTTCTGGCTTGTGCTTTAGCCACAGGGCTGTACCTTAAATGTGTCTGTCTTACTGGTTGATGTGATGCCACTCTGCCTTTGCTGTGTGTTGCTGCTCTTGTGATTGACACTGGCCTTCAGAGGATCAGTCTGGTCTTAAACTCCACTACTTTCACTTTGATTCTTGACTCTTTGTGAGCATTTATATAGAGGGATTATTCATCTGGTTGTAGTTTTGTGTGGTTTTACTACATAGTTTGTAGGAGGTTATTTTTGTTACAGCATAAAAGAACATGAGTGCTATAACTGCAATACACTGTCCATCCACCCGCTTCATCTTAAACATCTGTACATTTCACATTCTTGCTTTTGTCCTTAACATTTGTTTCTAATTCATACTCTTTTATTGTGCACTTGTTTTAGAGGCCAAATGCAGCGGGGGCAGTGAGGCTGCAAGTGTTCAGTCCACCTTTCATTACAAATGTTTGGGCAACCTTAGTTATAGTGAATAACTGCATGAGTAAAAGAACCCCCTTTGGTCAGTATTTCAGCTTGTAAATGTTTTTGCTATAGCCAGCTAAGAGTCTTTCTGTTCTTGATTAAGATGAAGGTCATATTTGTGCAGGTATTGAAAGGTTATTGCCGTTCTAGCAATCTTACAGCAGTTACCAACTGAAAAAACGGCTACCACAAAAAAACACTTTACTATGTTCTTATAGTTTTCCCTGCTGGGCACAGATTATTCAGAGGTTGTAGCTGCTTGGAAGAGCACATAACTGTTACTTTGGATAGGATTGGAGTTGTCAGAGTATTTGACAACTCAAGCTTTGAAAATCTGGCCTAACTTGGCCTGTCTTTTAATCAAGATAATTAAGATTTGAGACCTTATGTCTCACTCGTTGAGTGTTTCATCTTATACTTTTTGCTTTTTGGAGATCAGTTCATGTTCTACTCACATAACTATTCACAATAACAGACATTTTGACCAAGAGTGCCCAAACCTTTACATGCCACTAAGTAACTAAACAGCTTTTTACAAACTGAAAACAACTGCTTAATCAAGTGGAATCAGATGTGCGTCTATTTGATTGGATTGAACCCATCAGCTATGTCTGGCCTTTGATAATTGAATTGAAAATATTTAAGCAATTTTCCCCTGAAATTCAGTTGACCTTACTGTGGGGGTCTCTTATTACTTTTATCTACCATCCTAACCTGTCATGGGCTTTTAGGCCATTGTCTTTTATATATCCCTCTTTTTCACTGGCCATATTCCTTTTTTTCCCTCAAATTTCAGTAAGGAAAGTCTTTAAGAAAAAGTTTTTAAGAAAACATAGACATAAACATTTGTAAACTGGTAGCAGTTTTACATACCCTTCATTTAGTATTAGATGATACTAGGTTAAGCGTATTAAGTAAATCTTATCATTTATAGATACAAACAGTTGATCATACAGTGTCAGGAACTACTTAAACAATTTCATTTGAGATTATTAATCGACTGGATGACTACTTTTGGGGTAAGAAGAATACTGTGTGAAATTTGCCACTGTTATTTCCCCTGTTTCATTGTGAAGGGTGGTTAAAAAGAGCCTGTCCTCTGTTTTCACAGAACACCACCATTAACACCCTGTCTCTCTCCCTTCCTTCTCCTCTCTTCTCCACATTCTCACTGTTTCAACTGTTCATTTAACCTTTTTTCACATTTGCAAAAAAATATTCACGTTTCACCCCCCCTCCCTCCTTTTCCTTCTCTAAACTAGTGCTGCTGTGTTTGGCTGTATTGGATAAAGATAGCTTTGCTATGTAGCTCCTGTTTCTAGGGTCCTTTGCATGTTTGGTATGATGTCACCAGGGGGGCACTGTGGTGCATGTTGTGTGTTGCAGTTCTGGTGCATGACAAAAAGCGCATGGCGTGGAACAGTTCAGGACACGCCTCGTGCCCAGAGTTAGAGTGTGCTCAGTCTGTTCCTCATGCCACGTCTCAGGGGGGCAGCAGTGTGTCTGCATCTGCAGCAAGTGGGGTCACAGCTCAGTGTAAGTGCTTTGGCTAGCTAAGGACACACACACACACACACACACACACACACACACACACACACACACACAGCGTGTGCAGTGCTACATTTCTGTGTTAAAAGAAGAAACTTTATGGCGTTAAGGGGGCTGAAGTCAACTGTCTGGTCAGTTGCAAATATATAGAGGTTTGGTCAGGCGGGCTGTTATATATATATATATATAAACAGCCTGAAATGTAACTAACTTCAGTTGCCAGAAAAAAATGTTTTGCCTGGCATTGTAGATTTCTTTGCTCTTTCTATAAAATAAAGTATTCTTATTCTGTCCTTTGTCCTGGGAAATGTAATGGTCTTTCAGGTACTGACTGTAGACTGCAGGTTTCTAATCCTCTCTTCTCTGTTTTCATTAAACCATCTCCTCCCACTCCATACCCTTCCTCCATCTCTCCATTCCTTATCAATTCCTCCTCCTTTTCTGTTGTCTAGTTCGTAAGCAGGAGATCATCAAGATCACAGAGCAGTTGATTGAGGCTGTGAACAATGGAGACTTTGAAGCGTACACGTAAGAATGGAACGGGACTTCAGTATCAATATCATGAAAATTTTGAGAGCATTTTTAATGCATTTTCTTTTTTGGAGTTCAAAGTGTATTAATCACTGTTTCAGGAGAATCTGTGACCCTGGGCTGACCTCATTTGAGCCAGAGGCTCTGGGTAATCTGGTGGAAGGGATGGATTTCCACAAGTTCTACTTTGAAAACTGTGAGTCTGTGCAACACAGTTCAGAATTTGCAATACTCTGTGTACTAGACTTATCCTATGTTAATTTTAAATGACTGTAGGCCTACAGAATCATCCCTGAACCTTTTGGCAGAATAATGTTGTGTCCAATACTTGCAACAATAGTGTAACAACTTGTATCTTGTTGCAGTGTTAAGTAAGAACAACAAGCCAGTGCACACCACCATCCTGAACCCCCATGTGCACCTGATTGGAGAGGACGCAGCCTGCATTGCGTACATCCGGCTGACTCAGTACATAGACAGCCAGGGCCGTCCACGCAGCTGCCAGTCTGAGGAGACGCGTGTGTGGCACCGCCGAGACTCAAAGTGGCTCAATGTGCATTTCCACTGCTCAGGAGCGCCAGCTGCACCTTTACAGTGAACCCTCCAGGACAAAGGCAGGTACACACATACACACGGTTATAATAACAAATGGAAACAATCCAGTGCATCATAAAATATTGCATTTTCAACACAATTTGATTTGTAGCTATTAACAAATTACTATAATATAGACAATAAAATCAACCAACTTTGAAATATTGATGCAATTTTGAACACCTATGCAGATCTAAGCTGCATCCAAAAATCTTAAAGCTTGCTGCTTTTTCCTACCAATCCTCCTCTGGTCCTCCATGACCTGAATCTGTGATGGTGATGCCATCTTGCTGGCTGTGACAAAACAGGAGGAGACGAGCAATGCAGTGTTAAACAGCAACCAAAGCAGCTTACAGCAGAGGAAACATGAGTGCATGCTACCCATCAAGTCTTTTGTGATTTTAGAACAAAGTTACTGTTTGATACCCAAAGAAGAACACAGAAAAGAAAAGTCCACCGAAATGTAAATAGGCTGGATAGCAACTGTGATGAACTACTAGCAGGGTAAGGGGCGATCCTTCAGGAGAACTTTGTTCTTAGATTTTTTATTACAATCAGCTTTCTTAAAAACATTCAGATTAAGGCGCGGCCACCATGATCAGAGGATTACTGGTTTAAATCGCAGGCATGCTGCTAGCCATCAGCAGCCAAGGCCCTGAGAGAGCACAATTGGACTTGCTCTCTCCAGGGTGGGTAGATGGTGCTCTCCCGCATCGCTTTCACTGGGGTGCTAGCGTCTCGAAGCTAGCCATTCGAAAAATGGGCGGCTTATTATTATACTATCTAATTTAACTGTCTAATTTTCTCTCTAAATTTAGAGATAAAGTTAAGTACTGTTAGTGTCTACATGAAGAAAATACTGGCTTCTCAAAGTCATGGCACTTCAGCACGATTAGATTATTATAGATTATTTACTATTTGCACATTTTGTTTTTTGTTTCACCAATAGTACAAACACATCCCTGCCTTGTTTCTTACTCTTACTTCTTTCTTACTCACCTATTCACTTTTGTTCCAGGTTGTTTGGATTCTTGAGTGATGGGAACGTTTCTTCTTTGTGGCCGGATCGGGCACATAGAGGCCGGCTGGACGACAGCAAGCTACAGAACATGCCATTGAAGAAATTCGATAACATCTAGTCCTACTGTCATCACCTATCCTGTTTAACCTTTGACCAATAGGAAGTGGCCGCGGCTGTGGCCCCACCCACGGGACGGTGCATGCATCTGACGCCCACATGGGGGCGCTGTCTAGTCCTTTCCCATGGAACCATCTTTTTTGCCCGTTAAAGATGTCTAGAAGGTGTTGTAAGTACTGATCTATGAATTCATAAATATACTGTACATTGTAAACAAAAAGAAAAGAAAAACACCAGAAGCTACAATCAAGTTTGAAAAGCATTTATGTAAGTAAAGAACAGGGGGTGGGGAGGGAGGGGGCACTACAAAATAAAAAAAAAACAAAACAATTGAAAAAAAAAAAAAAAACCCTCTCGCTCTAAACTGGTAAAGTTTAAAAGGGAATGATCTTAATCCACCATCTTGTACACTTTGTAGATTTTGAATACTACGACTTGTTTAGAGAATTAAGGGAATGTCAACTAATCAGAAAACAAGTGTCATTAAAAAAAATCTGCAGAGTTCAGAAGTTCTTCATATCAAGAAGCACCAAAGTGTAGTCTTTAGGCTTTTAAAGGAGTGTTTCTGTGTGCGTTTTTGGATTATTATTATTATTTTTTTTTATTATTATTTGAAACTTTAAATCAAGGTATGTGGGGAAGGTTTGAGTGGTTCTGGGTTTTAGTATTCTGTGTTAATGTGGAACTCTTTGTTTGTTTTTTTTGTTTTTTGGCTGAGGCTGTATTGGACAGAACGTATTTTGTGTTAAACGATTAGAAGTTTTAAAACTTTTTTTTTTAAATGTTAAACTTAATCTACGTGTAAAGTTCTATAAATATATATTTAAAAGAAATGAAGTGAAATAAGGAACACCTCCAGGGGTGTGGGAAACGTCTTTTTCATGTAGGTCTGTTTTGTGTGTGTATGTGCGCGAACGTTTGTATGGACTTATTAAACTTAAACATGCCACACTATTACCTTAGCTAGACTGCTCCACCTCTGGCTGAGTAACACAGTGTTTGATAGCCCAAGTGGACAGACTGCACTCTGTCTAAATAGCACTACAGCTAGTCGTAGAGAGGCCCTTTTCATAGATAAGAATACTCATACACAAACGCACCACCTGCCTCTCCAAACCCATTTCCAGCTCAGAATTCATGGTTGTAGTAATATTCGCCAACTGCCTACCGTCACAAGCTGTGGTAGAAACGTTAGCTACATGGCACCATCGCAAGGAGGAAGAGATTAGAGAGATGTCTGTTTAACAATAGGTGTTCCAAATGATTGGATCGGAGCCTAAAAGCACTCCTGGGCAAAAGAAACATGTTGGGATGTAGGTGTGGTTGGAGTAAACAGAGGCTGGAGCATTGGCCAAGGATAATGAAGCATTCTCCTCAAGTGAGATCACACACGCACACACTCTCTGCCTGTTCATATTTAGAACAATAGTGGACAAACACCCACACCCAGATCCACACACGCATATTTACATGCTCTTACTGGAACTGTTCAAGTTTGTGACTGTTCTGCTTATGGTGGTCTCGTCTGAATCACTCTGTCCTAAATGTGTTGTTGTTGTGGTTCACGTTGGTGATGGGTTTGTACGCTCACTTGTTAATGCTGTGTAGTACACACGTGAAATCCATCTAAACACGGAGAGAGGTGGCAGGACTCTTCACTTCACATGAAATTGACATTTTACCTTTTCAGGTCACTCATGGGTTTCACATCTTTCTTTTAAACAAGTGAAATATTTGTTTTTTTTTAAAGAAATACAGGGTTCAAGGGTCTGGTTCTTAAGGTGAATTAAGTTAATTAAGCGTATGGTTCTCGTTACAGCACAAAATACCAACTTGGGTGAGAAAAAACAATGAAAAACTACCACTATCCACTTCACACACTTCATTAAGTAGACTATTGGTAAATTACTGTAAAAAGTGTTCTGTACCCCCCGCGGAATATAGGATAATTTTTTCTTAACGAAGGAAGAGTTCTCAGTCTGTGTAAATACATGTAGTGTTCACACATCCTTCATCGAGTGTAGGGCTTTGGTACATATCAGCACTGTAACTTTGCACGTGTGAGTGTGTTTGTGTGTATGTGTGCATCACCATCACAAAGCCCTCTTAGTGACGTCGTCAGACTCTGTGATGCTGTTTTAAGCTTGTTTTGTCTTTCCGGATTTTTTTGTGTTCGTTTTCCTCTTTTTGCGCTTTTGGGAATCACTGCCTTGCCAAGTCAGTTTTTTTTATTAATATTAATTTAACTTTTAAGGCATTCAAGAGCTCCATAGAAACTGAAAGGAAATGGAAGAAAAACACGGAAGTGGACACACTAAACTGATAGGCTGTTTAGACTTAAAGCAGACTCCACCCCTCCACCCCTTTTCCTAAAGCTAGGAATGAACCTTTGACCAGGATCTGCCCATTACGAGGGATATCCTAATATGCAGCTTAAATAAAAGGACGAATATGCATGTCTACTTTTCTTGGTAATTTTTTTTTCTTTTTTTTTTCTTTCTCGGAACTGTCTGTGTTTACTTGATTAAAATGGGGGGGCAGGGAAGGGGATCTGTTATAGTTGCATCTCTGAAATGACAACCACTCCATTGGGGATTATAATGTACCACATTTAAAAAGAAAAAAAAATCTATATTATAAAATTAATCGAGTCTCAGCTTGGAATGCTCCCCTCATTCAGAGTAAAACTATTGCATTGTAATGGTATACTATTGGGCTACGTATATACTTGGAGTTTAAACATGGATGCTGGATTTTGCATGATCATACATTTAATAAAACCATGACTTGACAACTATCAAGTGTTTGTCTGAATGTTAGTTCATCATAGCTTTGTTATTATTGAAACTTGGATCTTGGACGTATTTAATAAAAAGACCATTTCAGCACGTGCAAAGTGTTCCATTGCTTTTACTGCCACAGATACTTATTTATGAACCACATTATTAACATACATTCCAGAATATTATACATATTGCACTGTACTAATTTATGATCTTTGAATTCCTCTTTGTGAACTATTTTTGTTTGTAGTTTAGGATTGGTGACTATCATTATTGAAGCTATTTTTATCATATATATCATGTGTTTGCCAAAATAAACTATTTATGAAGGAAGAGGATGAAGACCTAAAATGCCTCAGTTCTGTCAGTTACAGATCTCTTTTTGGTCTAAATGCCGTCTAATGCCGTTGTTTAAGAACAAATGTTTGATTTGAGGGTGGGCCTGCGCTGCACCACAACAAGGTGTAGGGAAAGAGTGCCATCTAGGAGAGTGCTGTAGAGAGCAAGGCCAATTGTGCTCTCTTTGGGCCTTGGCTGCCGATGGCTAGCAGCATAACTGGGATTTGAACCAGTGATCCTGCGATGGTGACCACCCGGGGCCCCCCAGGGTTAAAAGATTTAGGAACATGTTTTTAAGAATGCTGACTGTTCTCCTGAAGGATCACCCCTACCCTGCTAGTAGTTCATCACCATTGCTATTCAGCTTACTTACAATTTGGTGGATTTTTGTTGTGTTAGTGCAAAATAAATGAAGCATCAGCCAATTGTGCTCTCTTGGGGCCTGTATTCAAACCAGCAGCCTTCTGATCATGGTGACAGCACCTTAGTCCACTGGACCACCCAGGGCCCCCAAAAACATGTGGACTAAGGTGCTGTCACCATGCTCAGAAGGTTGCTGGTTTGAATACAGGCCCCAAGAGAGCACAACTGGCTGATGCCGTGATCTTTATATATTGGGTGTTACTTAATGCAAAATAAAATGACACCTTTTCCTTTCGTAGTGTTTTTTTTATTTATTTTGCATTAAGTACAA
Source organism: Salminus brasiliensis (assembly GCF_030463535.1). Taxonomy (NCBI): domain Eukaryota; kingdom Metazoa; phylum Chordata; class Actinopteri; order Characiformes; family Bryconidae; genus Salminus; species Salminus brasiliensis. The sequence goes on from NC_132899.1 coordinate 15,903,810, forward strand.
CACCCAATGTATAAAGATCATGGCATCAGCCAATTGTGCTCTCTTGAGGCCTTGGCTGCAGAAGGATTCAAACCGGTGATTCTCTGCTTATGGTGACTGTGCCATAAACCGCTAGACATTTTAGACCCCCTACATTTTAGGTTTAAATTTTATATTTGGTCTTTTTGGCCCCATAACCCCCCATTAAAAAATTACATTAAATATCTGGAGAAATTTATTTAAATTTGCGAATTACCACATTAATGTCAGAATTTGTCAGACACTAGAGGGCGCTACAGTTTTGTTTTGTTTTTTAATTTAAAAATGCCCTCATTTTCACAACACAGAACAGCGTAAAATGTTACAGCACCACAGTCTTCATCTTTAAAGCTAACTCCAGTTATTAAGTGCCTTTGACTTTGTAAACGTGCCTTTTTGTAATAATGATAAGTATTTATCTTGGATAAATTGAAATATACAGGTCTGTTTTCTTCACTTTTTTTTTTTTTTTTCCAACTGAAATACAACATTCTACTTTCTAAAATAAAATGAAGATCATGGACAGGTCTTTAGACACTTGCACTTCTATTCACTGAGGACTCGCTTGCGGACTCCCTCTAATGTTTTATGGTAATTTTTTGATACAGAGCGGTAATAGGAAGTGGCCAGGCTCTCCACAAATTCTGGAGACACAGACCTTACTTGTTTGGGAGAAACACCTGGTCTGAATTAGAAATACTAGCGACACCACGACTAAAAGCTGCTGCATTTTACACAAAAACAATATGAAAATAGCTTGATTTTCTTTACTTACCAAAAGAGCGACCGCAAAAGGAGAAACCTGTGGCTTCAGGCCGCACTTAGAGAGGAGGGAAAGGGTGTTTTCTGCAATTTTCTTCAAAATCAATGAAGTACTTCTTAAAAAAAAAAAACACACACACACACACTACAAAATGTGGGACTGCAAGTCATTATGCCTGTGGTAAACACTATCATAAGTAAATAAACATAAAAAAATCCAATGGGCAGAACATAGAACACAGAGGAAATCCTAATTTAATGTGTGCCTAACAAAAAGGTTAAGTTAGCTAGTGCTAACAGCTAGCACTCAATGTTATGCCAGTTATCATCCTAATAATCCAAAGTGTCTAAATGCTGCATTAATGGTACTATAACATTATAGGGAACTGAATTTGTCCACCTTAATGGAGCCTGATGTATCAGCACCAGTTTCTTTCATGTTCTATAACAAAGCCAGTCGTTGACCAGCAGAGAAAGGATCTGGTAGTACGGCCTGTCTGGCTGTAGAATTTTGGCTCCAGATGGCAATAAATCAGTAGGATAATCTCATTTTATGAAACTGTCAAATTAGAGTGTCTATTCACCCAAAAAGAGGCGGACATTGCTGAAGGGCACAGTACCCGGATGAGGTACTCTTCAGACACTTCAGAATTCATCCTGCTCCTTCTGTTAGTAATCGCATCAATAAACACCACTGACCCTGCCCAGCGTGGCCTGAGGCTACGTACCAAGCAGCATTTTAAACTAATCTAAACTAATCTCTGCCCACACTAACAAGCATTAGAAACTTATACCCCACCGATTAGCAGTGTGGAAATGCTACTGTGTTAAGCTATGATCTGTAAAGCAGTCTCCTTTACCTGTTATGGTATTTAACTGACGCTCTTATCCAGAGCGACTTACAAGGTGACTCGTATTACAGAGGTGGGCCAATGTAGTTTTAGGAGTCTTGCCCAATGACTCTTATTGGTGTAGCGCAGCACAGTCACCCAGACCAGGGATCGAACCCCAGTCTCCCACGTGGTGTGGTAGCTCACTGGCAGGTAGTGGTGTTATCTGTTGCGCCACACCAACCTGTTCAATGTACATTCATGTAATAAACCTGCTTTGAGACCACAGTGGTAGGATTTAGCTGGGTTGCCTGTGATGTGTTTCTCTACTGGTCTCTTTCAGGTTGCATCTCCCTGGTTGTTTCTGCTAAATGATTTTAAATGAATAAGAAGTGAGCAGTCATTCAGAGTGGTTCTAGAGAAACTTACAGTAGCAGGGATGTTCACAGTGGCGGTGAATGGAATTAAGATGCCTGAAAAGTCCCTAAATGTCCCTAGAAGTTATCACAGAAAGTTATGAATTACTCCAAATGGTTGTGAATACACAACCTGGTGCCAGAAACATGTTTGAGAAAACCTACAAGCTTTTGCATTAAGTACAATGTGTTTTAATCATTAAAATGATTTATTAAAGAGTGGAGGGAAACAAGCAGGGCATAGTGCGGCAAAAATACTCTCCTAAGAAAACGAATTTGTTCAGATTTTCAGAGTTTTACCATCATCAACACAACATATTAAACTCAGAAGACACGTGTCACAGGTTCACAGGTGGGTTTAGACAGTGAGTTTGTGCTGCAGTCATGGCGCTCCCTGGGTCCTTTCACCACCACTCTAAAGAAACCCATTTAAATGTGTTTCTCAAACACTGGATTTCCACTTTAATGAACAGAAGGGCACAGCAGACCTCTGACACAGTCAGCACTAGCCCATTTTCTCTGAAAGCTCTGGCTATGATAGCTTGCTAACGGTCGTAGTGATTAGTTAGTAGTGAGGTTAGCGCCAAGTCATTTAGCTCTTACAAACCGGCCCCTTTTCACCATAACTGGGTTTGTTTTTCACTTCATACAATTTCTGACACTTTTTGGTCATATACTGTGCATGTCCACAACAACAGTTCCAGTGCGAAACGCTATATCGATGTTAGCGTTACCTTTTCATGCTAGTCAGAAACGTTGTTGCTGGTGTTACAATAATGAGTGTCCCATCAACAACAAATGGGAACACTGACGGATCCTAAGACGGTACAAAGTCATCGAAAATATTAAACTATTTTATTTGCCTGCGTATCAGACGATAAGCCCGAAACGGTGCCAAATTCACTAACCCCCACATGCTATAGTCCAAATCACTACATAGAGCACTGTTATAAATACATACATACATACACTGTGGGGACACAGCCGTAGGCTAGTAGGCCTACGTTGTAAGACCGCGGCAGTGTGTATGTGTTTAATGAGTTAACTGTCTCTAAAAGAAAGCCACTAAGTTAATAAACATTACTGCACAAACATTTACTCATTTACCAAAACTAAATATATATAATTAATTTAGCCTATATGGCCAAAGAAGCTCCTTTCAGTTCACTTGAGTGTCTCACAAATAAAATAATTTAAAAAGCATTTTTACTTTTACCACATTTTACGTGCATGCCAATGTAAATACGCATACATTATATATATATATATATATATAAATATAAAAGGTCAGATGAAGTGAAACGGATTTGTGGTTATTTACATTTCCGTTCAGGTATTTCAGGCTGTGGACAATGCGCTGTTTGACCCATGGTTTGACCAACGGTTGATGTAGATGCAGGTACCAACACTCAGGATAAAAGGCGAACGTGTTCTAGCTGTATAAATCCTACTATTGTAAAACATTAAAAAAATAAAAGTTAAAAAACTTTCCCTAGGTCATCTTGGTGAGTCAGGTTATAGGCGATTTTGACTTGGTTACTGGTTTAAGCCTCAGTTCGGATGCTTTTCTGTAACCTGATTTGTGTTTAATGACGTCTGTGTCCTCTCCTGCTCTCTCGCTCTTTGATCAATGAGTGCATTGGGGGGAGGGGGGGGGTCTCATCTTACCAGTGGTTTAGTGTAGTCTACGTTCAGGAAGATGGCGATGGCCTTACGGACGTGTCTGATGATGACTGTAGCAACTTGTCCGAATAATCCAAATTCGGAAAGGGAATTGTCGCTCGAATGAGCTCGTGCGCGCTGAGACAGCGGCAACATTCTAAAGTGTGGCAATGAGCTGCGACGACAAGGTGAACAGCGCGTGCCATTCGGAGGCGGATTGCGTTCTTCCGGAAGCGATCACGTGACAGGAGCGTTTCTACCCGTTCACGTTAAAACGTAAACACTGCGTTTTCAAGCCAGAGAGGCCGACAGCGTTTCCACGTGTCTCCGTTTCAGAGGAGTAGTATGGTGGCAGCCGTAAATTTAAAAACTGAAACCTAGTAATGTGCCCGGCCGTGTATTCGTGTATTTTTTTTATTTTTTTTTTTAATCCCAATTACCTTACTTGACTCAAGTAAGGTAACTTATACTTATTACTTAAGTTACCTTACTTATCTAGCTAAGTAGAAATTTTGGTTATCTGGAGTAATGGAGTAATTATGGAATGATTTTTTAGACGACTTTTTACTTCTACTCTTTTTAGAGCACATGGGCCACTACCAAAGGCAAATTCAACACTTGGAAACAACTCCAGACCTTTTGTCTCTTTTATTTGTCATTCGAATAATGAAGGAACAGAGCACCCCTGGCCCTGAAACTACTTGTCAGTCAATTCCCCAATTATGTTTGAGCTTGAAAAACAATAATGTCTGAAATTCCTAAACCGCTAATGCAATATTAACCTTTTGATTTAAAACCGGAAGTGTACATCTTAAGCACATCTTGGTTGTGCATCACCAAATTCTAGTCACACCACACCTTTATAATAGTGGCCTTCTTTAGCTCTGTACAAGGAGTTCATACTGAGTGCTATTCTCACACTCTTAGTCTTTTTCCTAGACACACACTTTTTCCACCCTCTAACCAGTCAGAACACAGCACACAGTCTGCAGTGGCTCCCAGAGGATCAGAGCGGTCTTATTTAAAGGCTGCGTTTGCTGCTGGAGGACGAGTTGTTTCTGCATGGTGATTAATCATACTCTTTCTTCTCCTCCACTCTTCCTCCTATCTGATACCGCAGGCTGCAGGAACAGAGATAACACCCTCTGTCCCCTCTCACTCTTACTCCAAACATGAGTTTAAAAAAGGAAACTTGAGATGTCCATTTGCCATTTTGTGCCTTTATTTGCAGATGTGTTTTTTCCCCCTCAACATGATTTGGGGCCAAACAAGACGACAGATCATACTACTCTGAGTTGATACACAGTTGAGCCACTGCAACTAACTTCCACTTATACGCACATACACTACCACACACACACACACCCACACACGCACACAGACTCCCTCAATGGCAAAAAAAAGTGTCTAAAGCACAATGTTTGTCTCATTTTTGGCAGATTTCCATTAGTTTGGCACATGTTGAACATTTCAGCCTGGAAATACTGCTGACCTATTTACCTGCACTTATACACTCCAGCCAGGTAAGAACTGGCCACCAGCATGGCTTTCACACTCTTCCGTGTAGGCACTTCCACTGTCTGTCTGAGTAGGTCATGCATTTGCTTGAGATGTGCCGGTCTGGTATCCATGCTAGCCACTTGGTGGCATTTAACAAAATTCCAGTATGATTTCTACAAGCCAAAACCTTCTGTTTCTTTCTTGTAAGGAAGCTGATTTTACTTCTGGAAAGGTGGGATGTCTATGTATTCAGGCTCTGGAATGTTTTAGTATTTAGGTTGTATGAAGTTGTGAAAGGGCCCAAACTGACACCTGACATTTATCATTTATATAGTCAAATTTCAACAATCTGCAAATGTTGGGAAACCCTAAGCAACACATTTTCAAATACCTCTCTCTGCTTGGCAGAATTAATAATAATAATAATAATAATAATAATAATAGCTCATTTACACCAGCCTATGAATTTCCTACCAGGCCAGCGAATTCCTTCACATCCATTCGGCTAAGTGTTTCAACCCTCTTGTGCATTATTAGCCTTGTTTACCTAAGGCTTTGTAGTTGAGATGGCACCTGTCCACAATCATTCATTCATAACACATTGTGAAACACCATTTCCCACAATGCAAAAAATGAGCTCCCACAGCATCATCTTGGTAATTAAATAAAGGTGTATAGTCCTCAAAAACCCGCTGATGAGGTCCACTCTTCCTCTTATTCAAACCCTTAACAACCCAGGTTCTTACAGGCGCCCTGGGCGCCACTCCTCTTGGTTGGTTGTCCATAGAGTGTAGAGGCTGAGTAGGGGGGAGCTGTCCTTTCTCCTCCAGTCACACGGGGCGCTGTGTTCTCCTCTTCAGAGCAGGTTTCTTGTTGTGGTCCAATTTGTGATCCAGTTACTAGGTGTCAGCTCCAGCTGGAGTTGTGTAGTTCGTCTCTGAGCCAGGAAGGCAATGGCTGACCCAACCGCTTCAACAGCCTCAACAGCTCCACGTTCTGCTCCCGGTAATGCTCTGATAGGAAGGACCGTGACTAGACAACACACAAACAATAAATGTGCAAGATTGCAAACCCAATTATATATATATATATATATATATATACACATACACACACACACAGGGGATAAAGCATATGAGATTTAATAGGTAAGACTCGGGTTTAATTTATTATCACACTGTCTTGCAGTGAAATATGGGAATCCAGGCCTGGAACTCTAATAAGTAAGCCGAAGGCGACAGAGGCAAGGAAAAACTTTCAACAAAGCGAAGAGGGCAAGATAGTCCAAAGGTACTGAAAAGGTCTGCATTGGCACATCAGAGTTGGAAGCCAGGCAGAACTAATCCACAGAGAAACAGCCAGCTGAAGTTTAGGACAGCTTGCATGGAGGACAGGCAGAGGCAGGCAACATGGCGAACAGGCACTCACGTCCCATGGCTGTCCTATAGCCACTGCAAAACTTTGCAGAAGACACAGGGACTTTAGTTGGTATTTATAGGATATACGATTAAGGAGGAGGGTCTTTAGGCATGTTCCTCCTGCCAAATTGGCAACGTTTTATTTGGAGAGTACATTAATATTAATACTCCTCTACTAATATTATTACAAGCCAATCTCAGGTTGTATCGTGAATTTTGGGAGACTGGTGCTGTATTAATGGTAACAAAGCTCCTGTCCTAATTTCTGACCATAACTGGCTGCTGCTCTATTTCTGCCTGCCAAGTTCAATTCAGAAATGTTACAATGGGTAGCACTGCTGAATAACTACAAGGCACATATCAACGCTAAGTGTTTTTAGCAGAGTCATTAATCCTCTTGATAATGTAATTATAATGCTAATAAAGAGAATGGATCCATTTACTCATGGCATGACTCTAATGCATATCTGCTTTCGAAACTTCACACGGAGTCAATAAATGTGAAAAGTGGAGGTTAATAAAACAGTCATGTTTCAAATGGAAGTGTTCTTACAGACCTTAGTCTTAAATAGTCTTAAATGAGATATTAAGCATTAATGCAGAAGAAAAAGAAATTACCTCAGGGCTCATATCTGGGTATTTTCTGCCTTTGCTCTTGCCCAGGCAGCGTGTGCGTCCAGCATCCAGCCTCTGACACCAGAAACCTTTACTCTCATCAAACCTACACACATACAGACCCACAAAACAAATTCACAGCATAAAGTTTTTTTTTAAAACCCTAAATGTTCTCACCGTTAAACAAAATAACTACATATCACAGCATGTTAAACAAGGTGCTAAACTGTTTAATTATTCCTTAATCCAGTTTGAGCTTCAGTAATGAGCATTCTTACGTTAATGCCTGAGTGTAGTTGAAGGGTGTGACTCCCAGAAATTTCTGCACACTGTCCATCACCTGGGCTGGGTTAGACCGCAACTGGAGTCCATCCACTATCAGAAGCTAGAAGTGTGCACACACAAGCAAAATCCAAAAGTACACAAACTGCTGTTACCTTTGAGCGGATTAGAGTTGAGCATGACTTTAAAGGCAATCAGTCTTTAATATGAGACTTTTCCTGCTCTTTGTGAGTCATGGTGTGTGTGTGTCAGTTCTGAATGTTTTATTATGTGGCTAAGTTGGTGATGGTAGAGTGAACAGCGGTTCCTTAGGGTGGCTGGGCATGTAGTACCAGAGCCTGTGTGTGTTCCTAGTTAGGCAAATAATACAGACTAGAGCCTATGTATGTGTGTACCTGATTGGGCTGGTAGTACTGGAGCCAGTGCTCTAGGTGGCTGCTGTAGTATCCGGGCTGCAGGCAGCGGCGGTGCAGAGTGAGCAGAGCTGCAGGAGATGAGGGGCCTGCAGAGATGACCTGCTGAAATGTGTAGTTCAGTGCAACAGAGTCCTGATGGGCCCTCTGATGCTGGAGAGAGACAGAGACAGAGAGAGAATAAGAGAAAGAGAAGGTTTGGAGGGGTCCTGATGGCTTGGAGAAGTGATGTCATCACAATATGGATTTCCACAGTTACACTATATGTCCAAATGTAGACACCCCTTCTAATGAATGCATTCTGCTACTTTAAGTTGCACTCATTGCTGACGTAGAAGTGAAAATGTGCACTCACACAGCATGTCTTCAAGTACTGCCAATAGAATAGGACTGAGCAGATGAACCTATTGGCACTGGTCTAATGCCAGGCTTGGGCTAAAGGGGCATAAACCATTATAGCATAAAGCATTACGCTGTGGAGCAGTGGAACTGCGTTGGTTGAAATGATGGGGCTTTATTCAAAACTTTTGGCATGAACTGGGGTGTTTAGGAGTTTGGCCCTTTTTCAGTACTATACAGAACCTTTTTGCAGAAGTGCAGAATTTTAGAAGTGTTTGCAGTTATACGTTTCAAAATGATAGGTGATACAGTTAAGATAAAACCACATGAGCTGAAGTGGCGTTAGATACATGTTTATGGTGCAATCTATTAAAATAGATTATTTTAATACTTGATTGTTGTATTTTTGGATTTCGCTGAGGTCTCTATCTGCTTCATTGGTTAGTTACTACACATGTACTACACTAAAAAGACAAACAAAACAAAACTGGTGACACTAATAGGAGTGGTCATTTTAGATGTAATAAGCACTCATCAGACTCTTAGTAACATAACATATCAGTAATGCTGCAGCATTTGAACATTCAGTAGATTATCAAGAGACATTTACTGACAATGTGCTGACACCAGTCTGGAGCTGGATATTAACTGGGTTTGGCTGAGATTAAGTTTTAGGTTAGGACTACGAACAGCATAACTGTTAGGGTTAGGTTTTGGGTTAACGTAAGGATTAGGAACAGGGTTAGGATTCGGTTGTGGGTAAGGGTGGGTTAAGTTTTGCTTAACATGTTAAGTCTACCTGATGCAACAGATCAATAGTAAATCTACTTAATGTCAGTAATGCATCAAGAGAACATCTTTAAGATATTTTCCTCATTGTATTCAGATGCTTCACTGCTGCTACTGCACTGATCTGTTGATGTTTTACTGATACTCACTGATACTTTATTTATACAAATAAACAAAGGAAAATAATGTGTTCCTAAAATACTACGATAATAAGAGTGCTGAAGCAACTGCTCACTGGTTTTTGTCATAGGGGTGTTTGTACATACTACTATTTAAGGTCATCTTACCTAGCTCTATGCTGTAGTATTGCTTTAAAAGAAAGAAACCCCTGTGCATACTTGTGTGCATATACATGCACACGCAACACACACACACACACACACACACACACACACACACACACACACACACACACACACACACACACCTGGTACCAAGAGTATGCTCTGTCTGCTGGGTTGATGAGAATGGTGATGATTTTGGCTCTGGGCAGCAGTGCAGAAGCTCTCTTTGGGACGGCCTCAGTGTCAAAGTAATTAGCACTCTTCTCAAATAGGAAGTCTGTGCTCACGTTGGAGGGCACTGGGAAAAAGTCCATGTACCTGATGGAGGAAGGAAAAAGCCAGAAGCCAGTTAGAATAAATGATTCCACTATTCAGGTGACCTTTTAAAGGACAAAATATTAATGGCAGTGCATTCGGCAGAAGTACAAATTCTACAAAAGCAATGAAATCATGCAGTACGTTAGTGAAAGGCCTGTATGTACCAGTCAATTCCACGCAGGTAGTTTGGCCCACTGAAAAACTGCACCTCCTCGAATGTGACAGGGCTTGAGAAGCTGGCAGTGATGGCAGGGTGGAGTGACAGGAATGCATGCAGAGCAGTCGTTCCTGCAGAAGAAGGCAGAGTTTATAGTGCAAAAGAGCCACTGCACTCTCAGCCAAAATGTTGTCATGCATGCAAACATGTTTGATATGCAAAATGTTGATATGCATGCATTACCTGTCTTCTGAGGTCCAATAACCAGAAACTTGGGCAGCCTATCACAGGTCTTCTCCTTAGACCAGATGTCTTTATGTCTTTTATCATGACACGGATTCTGTTTGGCAGAAATGACACTAGCTTATGCTCTTAGGTCACTGATGACTAATACTCATCATTGCTCTCACACCCTGCGTTGCTAAAACAGCACTTTTATATAGTACAAAACCAACTGGCAAATTCAAAGGAGAATGTTTTTGTGGATTTTAAGAAGTTAGGGAGCACTGTTAAGGAGCCTGGTTATCAGTAAAGTCCTGGCTTGGGAGTGTAATAGCACAAACCTGCCACAGGGGGTCTCTCTCATCAGGAAAGATGCGAAAGTATTTTTCAGCCAGATGGACTGGAGGCAGAGTCTGTAAGCGCAGGTGAGTCCAGCACTGCACAAATTTCACCAGTGACTCAAAGGTGTACAGACCCAGTCGGTCGTTTCCATAGTTAGAGAGATGGGTCATGAAAATACTGACCTGAGAGGGAGAGAGGGAGAAGGAGTACAGTGTAAAACAAGACTATTTGTCACACAGAAGTGTGTTTAGGAGAGCTTTGATCGATATGACTGACCGGATTAAGCAGCACAGTAAGGAACAGCTCTCCTCCACGGATGCTCTTGTCCAGTTCCTGAGGGCCTCCTGGGTAATCCTTATAGAAGATGGTGTGTGTAAATAGCCCACAAGTCTGCCGTGGGAGTACCTGACGAAAGAGAAATAGCCATTTCAGGTATATTTATAAAATAAATATCCTATGTTAATGAAGAAATGAGAATTGTTAACTTGGGGATACTAACATCCGTCTCACTTTACTTGGATTGTCCACTATAGATGTCTGGTATAAGCTGACCTGGCATTCAACTGAATATGTACTAAAGGCAACTGATCTCCTTGAATGTAAATGGGTGGTTGTCTTGTGAATGTAAGTCTATACCTAACCTTAACCTTAGCCTCAAATGTAACCCTAAAACCTAACTGTAACCCTAACCTTAACCTAAATCTTAAATCTAAAGGTTAGGTGTAGGCTTAGATTCAACCGACAATCATTTACATTCAATTTAGAGTTAAGCTGCATTTAAGAGATATTTCGCTAAATCTTAAATTTTAGGTTATTTTAAGTCTACCTTGTATTCTATTATTAACTTAAATTCTATCCTGTCGTTTTAACTTTGAACTTGAACTTAATTGTTTAATATAGCTTCTGTCTTAATGGGAAAAAGCATGCCATGTGAAATCTAGGGGCATCCTTATCCAGTTGTGTCCCCCAGTTTTGTTTTATCGGGTTTGTGCATCTTAAATGTTGAGTATCTAAAAATACTGATCCAATTTGATATTTGAATGTTCATACACAATACAATAACGCATTATAGGCAAAATACATTGGTCTAATCATTTCTGTAAATTACATAAATGTATTTTAGTAAGTGGTTTGTTAATAAATGACATACTTTTTAAAAGTATGATCCTGTTTGACAACAGCTCTTGTTTGTTTTATGGAATACTTATGCAAAGTAACCACTTTTTTAGTGTTATTTAGGCAGTTTGCTATTTATACTACTCTGCATTTAGTGCACATAAAGTGCATTAAATAAGAAATTGTAAGTCTTCCCACCCATATCATAATTTAAATAGCTTTTTGTTAAACATGTGATGCCCTATTTTGATGTTTCTTTCTCTTTTTTGAACATGCAGTTAAACACAACATGTCCATGGTAAAACTGAGCATTTCTGTGGTAAAACAGAACATTTCCAAGGTTATTTAGTCATGAATCAAGTCCAAATCAGCGCTGGATGGAATTTTCTACATAGTTTGGCGGCATGTGATTTGCAGTAAGTTTAGTAGCCTCTCACTCATATTTTAAAAGCTCATGTGCTAGTTCAAACACAGTGAAAAACACTGGCACTGTAGATTGCTTTATAGCTGTTGTAATTTTTCATTTTCCATTGTGTAAATCTATTCCACCTCACTGTTGCAGAACATACTCGTTAAGGGTGCCTCTACTAAAACGCCATAAATGGACAGCATAAAGGAAATGTAAGGAAGTGGGTTGGGCTTTAAAAAAGCATCCAAAATAGGCGTGAATCTGATCGAAACAGGCCTAATGAAAACTTAAACTTGGTAGTTTCTGCAGGTACTCACTGATTTATTGTAGGTGTGTGAGGTTACCAGTGTGTGTATGTGCAGACAAACCTGTATGCCACTGTGGATAAAACCCCTTCGGAAGCGAGCAGGTCTGAGGTGGGGGTACTCCTCTGTGCTGGTCACTGTAATGCCCCAGACACTCTTCCAGGCCTGGTACAACTGACTGTGGACTGGATACACTCCAGAGTGGTGAGGGGCCACAGCATAACCCATGTCTGTGGGGATTCCATGCTCCTACAGCCAAGTGGAGGGGGCGAAGCAGCAGAGGAACAAAGCAGAAGCAGGAAAAACAGTGCAGGATGATGATGGTTCGAAGGCAATTAAATCTGAAATGTAATGAAATGTCTGCCCTGTGTGGTGTGCGTCTGTGTTGTTGCTGACCTGGGCAAACTGCTTGTTAAGCCTCATCTGTTCTGCAAGCACGCTGACGTTGTGAAAGAGATGTGGCTGCATGTGGCTCCACATGTGAGGAAACCACCAGAACTCCTGTCTGTGTCTAAGCAGAGTGTCATCTCCTTCATCCTCCTCATCTGTACCTGAACAATTCATTCAGAGAGTGAGAGAAAAAAAGAGAATGCGCGATTAACTATTTCATAATAGTTATATAAAAATAGAAAAAATAATGAGAACAAATTAGTTTTATTCCCACTGCACTACATATAAATGTAATGGCACATTGTACCTGTGTGAAAGAACTTCCCAGAGAAGCCCAGGTTGAAGGTGAAATTAGGGACTAGAGAGCGGAGTTTGGTCTGAGTTTGGAGCAGAGCCTAGACAGAACAATCTTATTATAGCAGCTGATATACACACACACACACACACACACTCAACTGATTCAGACATCCACATTTAGTATATAACAGTGAGTGGCTGTTTGGCATCTGTTGCAAAGTTCATTCCAAAGTACTATGGCTGGGCAATATCACTGTATTCATCATTATGGTGAAAAATGACATTATAAAACATCATAAAACAGTAAGCTTTCCTGAGCAGATTGTGGATACCGTTAACACTTCTAGAGCGCTGGCCAACGTTTTTACAACAAAGCGAGCTTAATTAGCCCAAGTGAACTGGTTTACTGCTTTGCATTGTGTTGAGTACATTTTATCATTCTCATATTTTTTTTATATATGTATTTTTAAAATGTTATCATTTTGTTTAATTTTGCTTGTTCTTTAACCATATCATTTTCACAACATCACCTACCCAATTACAATGAGTTATGTATGTAATACATAACACTCAAGTTTGTGACAAAGTATATAAAATACATATTCTATATAACCAGATAGCATGCGAATGTAGGTCATGCAGGGTAGCCCCAATTCGGAACCAGAAGGTTTTGTCCACAGGTTTTATATTGGCCCCACAAGTGGATACCTGCCAGGGTCATTGAAGGGACCAGAATTGGAACCCCCATGTGCAGTGTTCAACCTTGATGGGGGCCCACGTTTTTGTCAGATTATGGTGGGCTGTAACGCAGGGCCCATTTGGAAAGCCCAGCTGGCTCCCAGTAACACATGTGCAAACCCACTCAGAGTCATTGCCCACCTGGAACCCACAAAGCCCACGTTCCACCCATGTGAGCCTCACATCACCATGTTGGCTGGGTAGGTTTCAGACACCTATGCGTACTATTTAAAACCATTTATTTCAGACAGAACAAAACGTTTCCATGGTAAAACTATATTTTCTGTGAGTCATAAAACCATTTATTTAAGCAACAGTTTTGCTTATAAAAACACTATCACATTAGAACAAATGCAAGTAAACAAAAAATAATTTTGAAGAACCATATTAGCTGTAGATATCATATTAGCTAGTTTAAAGAATAAAGCTTGGTTTCAGATTTCTTCTGGACGCCCCCAGCCAGCACATGGATTTGTTTAATTTCATCACAAAAAGAAGCACTGATTTAAAAAATTAAATCAGGTGTTGGATGATAACTAGATATAAACAATACTAGACTTATTTTTTTTAAAGGACTATTTTTTTGTAAGTAGCGACTAGAGACAGAGACTGAAGAAAAAATAGGTCTAAAAATAACAAGAAGGGGAAAATAGATCTGAAGGAGAAGAAGAGAGACGTTAGCCCTCAGGCCCAGCGGTGGTGGTGTGGTGGGTCAGACTGAACCACCCGTGAAAGCTTATCTGGGCATATTAAAAAGTAAGCCAGCCTCATTAGCGTTGTGCTAGCCTCCAGTGAGGAGGGGGGTGGGGGACAGAAAGGGAAAGTGCGAGCTTTCTCCCTTTGCACCCATAATCATCATCTACTCAGAAGTGCATCAGAGAGAACACATCCCCCAACCCACATTAACCATGCTAATTCATTAGCTCAATTTCAGCCATGGGAGAGCAAGCGATGTGCAGCCAATGAGCAGCTCTGAAAGGGAGTTTAAAATGAAGAAATAAGCAGCGTGGGGATGTGTTTTACAGACGACCTATTTAGCAGAAACGTTTGGTCATTGTTCTTTTTTTTCCCATTAATGCACACTTGTGTCCCATTAAAAACCCCTATCAAAAAACACTGCAGGGAATTCCTCCTGTTATTATAGAAGCTAAATTAAGAATATAATTCTTCAAAGAAAATATTATAGGGGCTGCAGTGATTATTAAAAAAGGTTGAGGCATTGTTTAATTGAAAATGAAAGTGGCTCTAAAATGTTCTGTGATGTTCATGGGATACACAGTCATTCCCACAAACTGCAATACACCACAGAAAGCATTTTAATACCACAGCAAAAGAAAGAGTGCTTATTGCTGGTTAGATGTAATATTTGGTATTATGGTTGGTACATCACCAACTTCTACACAGCAGACTGCGGTCCCAATCTTATGCTATTCCAATAGAAGATAATACCAGTCATTGGGCAAGACTCCCACACATTTGCCTACATTTGTCACATCAATCTTTTCTCAAGACAAATGCCATAAATGTAAAATAATACTTGGAAATAGTAGTTAGATTTGTCGATAAACAGAGAGTCAGTTAATAAGTTAAGGAATTCTACATAAACTATAATCAATTAGGTGTCTTACCTCCACATCAGCCACCTTCATACGTGTCCCCTCCTTTCCCACAAAGATGTCATCCACATCTACCAGCAGAAATCTGTCCAGTGACAGGCTGAGTCGTCTGCCAGTCAAATAACCCACTGCATCCACAAACAGCAATTTGTGCAGCCAGAAGGACAAGCTTCCACCAAATAGCACACGTTGAATCCCATCATGAAGTCCAAGGTCCTGCATGACAGTTGCTAACAACACCCTCTGCAGGAGAGAATGCGTTGGTGACTCGGCAGGTCTGGGGCTAGCCAGCAGGACTGGTTCATAAGTGCTGTGGTTGGACAAGAATGTTGTCCAGTTGTCTGCAGGTAGAGGTCCAGGCTCTAATTCACTGGGCCGGGTGATGTAAAGAAGAGGGGCGGCGGGGTTGATGCGGCAGTCCCACAGTGGCAGGTTAGAGCGCAGAAAGAGTGGGAAGCCTCTAAGCTGGGCACTGGATGGAGAATTCTCATTAGCACGGTAAAAGCCGATGATGCCAACACCATAGTCCTGGCAGTACTTGTCCAACAGCTGCCTGTTCCAAGAGTCCAGGTTGACGTACTTAAGCAGGTTCTCGTAAACGATCAAAGCGTAACGGCCTCTGCCCCTCCAGGCCAGTGGGGGCATGTCTCCTTTAGCTGGTGCAATTTCTGTGCGGTAGCGGAAGCGACTAGACTCCAAGATGGCCACGATTTCCTGGCCCAGCTGGGAATAGATGCTCTCCACGAACAGCAGCACCACAGGCTCAGTGCGTGCAGTGTCCACTGTCCTTGCAGCCTGCCGTCGTTGACTCACCTGTGAAGGCAGAAAGAGAGGCGCCCTCTGGCTGCCACTGACTGGAGCTGCGGCCACACAGTCCCCCAGCGGCAGCGGAGGAGCCTCCTTGATCTTGGGGCCGGCGCTGACGTGGTAAGCCAGGTAGGCCATGGAAAGGAGGCAGAAGAGGATTAGTGCAAGAACCAGGCGGTGTAGGCCCTGCTGCCGGACGGCCCGGGCCAGCTTCCTCACACCAGCCATGGCTAGCAGGGCCGAGACGAAAGGGACAAGTCAGAAGCAGAGCGGCCAAAGAAGGGAAATATATGAGGGGTTGAAAACAGCAGCTGAAGGCTGAAGTTGGCCTAAGACACAACTGTTCAGTCTAGGTAACCATGGCCCCCATATCCAGCGACGGGCTCGCCGCTACTGTCCTTCTCTTCAGTGCTGGGAACAGCTTTAGAATTGTGCAGGCTTTAGAAGATGGCGGGTCAGTCCATGGCTGGTTGGTCTTTCTTTTTCAACTGAGTTGTTCTGGTAAATCCTTCATCTAGCACCAACCTCTGGGAACCTGTGGCAGAGGTCAAAAGGGATAGATAGAGAAAGGGGGAATCAGAATGAGGAGAACCGAGATGAAAGACAAGTCATAAGGAATTATATTTATAAAAGCTCATACAGGGGACCATGCAACAAATAATGTCTTTGCCAGTGCTCAATACAGTCTGGTCATTTCCCAACTTCAACACACCTAGTAAAGCTAGTAACTAACTAGGGAAATCACTCAACCCTTAATAGGACCAGAACTGCACACCTCCATTATAGACTACTGCTCTCCATAAAGCAGTCCCCCACCAGTCAGTTAACACCTAAGCTGTTTATGTCTCCGTTAAAGCAAACAAAACCTCCCACCCACCCCCTTACTGGACATACTGCATTGTTTTGGCATTCTCAGACATTCAGTGCCTGACTTTAGATGCAGATAACCAACAACTTCAATGTTTATCAGCAGTGAGGAAGATGATCTTGGTTCCACATTGTGAATGAGGTCAGATAAGTTCTCAAGTAACTGCCTGATACAGCTGGGGTTTAAGATGTTTGCACTGCATTTGCCACTAGATGCCATCCTGTCATAACTAAAAGCCAATAAACACAAAAACCCTCAGCAGGGAGCCATATTGCAGCCTGAACTGTGCTTCACCCTCCTAACCTTTCTGTAAACTCTGGAGCTAAAAGCCTGAGTAGTTCTCCTGAGAACACGCTAACAAACCAAGGCTACTCAGACCCCCCACAGAGAAATGAACATTGGCCATCTGCTGATTTTTCCATTAGATTACACACCCTCACCTCGGCCCCATAACCACTAAATCTTCTGCTCACGCCCCTCTCCTGACTTGTCATGGCTAGAGGCTTTTGCCCCACAGAGATCTCAAAATAGCATCACTCCTTAATCATCATCCCACATATAGGCTTTCAGGTGTGACTGGAAAAAGTGTTTATATTGAGATACAAGTGTGTGTGGCTTCACAGGGTTTGCATCACGTTATATGAATGCAAGTAATTAAGAGCATGAAGTCCTGAGAAGGTTCAAGTTAAGTGGTATTTTTATCTTGATGTTACAGAAAAGGCAAGGTGAAGATGTGAACAGTAAATGCACTCCATAACATTTACATACTGAATAGAAATTTGACGCCTTGAGAGACACTTATCACACAGTACCAAAGAGACCAATCCAGGACACTTGCAATAAGCCTCAGGACTGGATTCAGACCTGAATGTTGAAAGCCAACGTGAATGTGCAAGGCTCCAGATGGGAGTTAAGAAATTACAAAGTTTTGCCAAGAGTTGCATCAAGGTCCTATTAAGTAATGGCTTAAAAGCCTCTTTCAATAAGTCTGGGCTATGGCACAGCATTAGGGATAGGCTCCCTTTAATACGCTGGCATTTTCTTAATGAGACATTTCTGAAATTAATCTCTGAAATAAATAAATGAAAAATCTTAGCATGACAAATGAGGGTGGTTAAAAATGAGCTTACTCAGCATGTTCAGATGGTACCATTTAAATGGATTAGCTTTGGTTGCCAAGAATAACTGCAGTGTAGATTTAGCCTGGGCTCACAGTCAGATGAGGGCCTGATAACTTGTTGGTTCAAAGCTGAATGGTACCCTTAGTAGCTGTAGCATAGCCTGCTGGCCTTCAGAGCAGGTGCAGTTCAGTTTGTGGCCACACTGGGGCATAAGAGTGCCGCAAAGCAGCTTCAATGAGTCTTGCACAGCACAATCAACTCGGCCTGGGGGTTGTGAGGCAGCAGCCTAGCAGCATAGCCGCAGAAGTGTCTTCTTAAAATTATAAGTCAAGACACTGCAGCACCTGAATGTCTCTGGTGATTCCTGCTCAGTGTTCCACTTGGCTCCGGTGTAAGGTGCCATTATCTCCCCTGTGACAGTCCTGTCCAAATGGGTTCCACTCTCTTGGGCAGAGACAGCTAGTGCTCTGTTACTGGCCCTAGGGGTACTGCTGTATACGACTCCTGGAAGCTGTCGGCACTGTGGAATGTCTCCTCTTCTTTACAGAAGGAGGGAGAGGGGGTGTCAGATGCCCTCTAGCTGAAACTTCATCTACAGGTAATGTGAGGACAACAAATCCAGCGGGACGAGGCAGCCAAAAGCTTTAGTTCACAGACTGTAGTTAGTAGGGCAAGTTCCTTGACACACAGCCATTCATTAACACATACAGCACATATTCCATGGACTGCTGAATGGGTTGGGGTTGAAGGGCAGAATCCTGGGCTTTATATTCCATATATATGTTACATGGTACATATTTTATATCACGCCTGTTATGTTTTATAATAATACAGATACCATATCTCATCATTTACAGGCCCACTGGGTATAACTATTGCAGTTCGCTAGTTTCTGCATCAATATGAATGTAACCAAGGTTGATGAGTTATATTGCCCTTAAATAAAGCAGGCCAAAGATGTGGCTGTGACAATCAGCACTGAGGGTTTGTGCCTAGCCATCGAGTCTGAGGTGCTGCTGCCTGGCTTCACCAATGAGAATTTCATACTGTGATACTATCAGCAGTATGGAGCGCTGCACTGCTCACTATAACTAATGCACACATGGATTAAAAAGGCCAAGACACTAACATTCTTCTATGTCTATGCAGAGGGGAAAAAAGCACACCTACAATCTGATCAAAGCTCATTTGGGCTACATCTATATATTGACAACTGCTCCAGCAAAGTTCCAGCTTTGAGCACAGTCTAACATTATGCTGCAAGCCTTCAACAGCGCATTAACCTTGAAATTGCAGGCTTTGACACGTTCTTCACTTAGGCCTGTTTGATGTACAGCGGCATATTTGGACAATAGCAGCGTGTGTTTACCCTCTGCATGCGGCGGCCTCTCTGAGACTGCCGAAGATGATTAGGTAAAGCAGGCCAGTGACGTGACACAGGTGGCTGGGTTAGAAAGAGAGTGGCTGAACGAAGGAACGAGAACAATGGAGGTTGTCGTCCTCTGAGGAGAAAGGTTTATTGCTGCCTCTTTGTCTTCTGTGAAGCAGAGCCGCTCTAAGATAATCTCTCTCATTAGCCGAGGATAAATATTTAACAATGGAGGATCCGAGTTAAATAGCACTTCATTAGCCCACAGATCCATCTCCGAACTTTGTCTGTAAAGAGAGAGAAAGCCAAGGGGACGTAAGAGGGAGAGAAGAAAGGGAAATGAGAGGCAGTATCAAGTGTGAGAGAAAGAAAAAGTGCATGTAAGACGGAGAACAAGAGAACTAAAGACAGAAAGAGGGAGGGAGACGGCGAGAGAAAGTGCATATTAGAAGGAGCATTGAGAGAGCTAGCCAGTGTGTGACAGAGTGAATGAGGGCAAATGACTAAAGGAGAAAGAGTAAGAGGCAGTGAGAAAGAGAGACAGAGAGTGCGTATGTGTGTGTATGTGTGTTTAACCCGGCTCCTGTCAGAGGGTGCAGGGCTCTGTCATTTCCTCCCCATGCAGCGCCAGTTACCATAATCTGACTCTATATGTCAAAACATTTCCACTTCCCTGGAGAGGAAAGACTTGCAGCTGCCCTGAGACGAAGGCTTCTCCTCATTAGAGCCCACATCGCTTCTACTGCAGCACCACCAGCCAGCCAGGCAGCCAACCCCCTTCACACATACATATACAAGCACGCACACACACACCATGACTAAGGGCTTTGCAAACCAATAAGCCGAACCTCGTGAAGGGAGATGAAAGTGTTGAAGAGAGGGGAAGAGAGCGGGAGAGAAAGCAGGAGGGAGGAAAAGATAGAGATGGGTCGCGTATTAGGAGGAAGGAAGGGGAGGAAACAAGGCAGTGTGTGTTTAGCTTATCAAGGAATTATGAATGCGGTGTTTCCGTGCTGCGATATCAAAGTGGTTTCCTCATGTAGGATCTTCAGTTTTTACTCCTATTACACTGCCCTGGAATGAGTTCTAGTCCCCTAGGGCACACACTTGCTTTTATGGAGAAAATCTGATAAGACCATACACATCACATACCAAAATGTCCACAATCATTAATTACTTCCATAACAGATATATCAGTTCATTTCCATTGAGAAAGCTTAAGAATTTAAAGGCCCTGTATATCCTACAGTTCATATCATAATTGTTGCTGTTGAAATCTCGGGTCATGCTGCTTGCCATCAGCAGCCGGAGAGAGCAGAATTGGGTAGACGGCTCTCTCTCTCCCATCACTTCAGGGTGATGCTGTCTGGAATGGGCGTCTGCTAGCTGATGCATTAGAGCTGGGTACCCGGCACTTTCGTCTGAGCGCGTTGGTTGCCTTGTGACGTTGTACAGGCGGCAATTCAACAAGAGGCGGTGGCTGGAAGTATGTTGTACGAGGAGACTAAATGAGTGGGTGGGGTAATTGGCAATCTAAAAAATGTGGCAGTAAAATTAGGTAGCAAGCAGTAATTCATTTTACATGACCACTTATCAATCTCTCTTTATCCCATACAATTAAGAGTGGAACAGGTTAGCCTGAGCTCAGCAGACTTGGAGCAGGATTGCCGTGGTGGAAACGGTCAGACTCTGTGGTGTGTGGCAAGTTAACCGCGATGCTGACAGACCCAGAAGCTGGGCTCTGCTATGTGGAGCAAGGTAGCTGCAATGCCAGAAGGCACAGTAGCCAGGATACGCAGGGTTGGAGCAGGACAGTGAGTAGGATCGGGATAGCCGCAGCAGCACAGCAATCAGGTGAAGACAGGAATCACGCGACATAGTACACAGGCAGGAGATGGGGGGAAAGGGTCAGTCACAGAGAGATACCAACGTGCTCTCACACAGAGAAGAGGTCACTGATTCAGTGAATATGGGCTGAAAATGGGTAGCTCTTTATCAAACTGCTATGTTGTGCTCATTCGTGTTTAGCAGCTGCTTTCTCTGGGCTTCACAACACTGTGCTGAGAACACAAATGGGAGGAGGGAGCCGTGGCTTAGGGGAAGGGTGTGGCTGAAAATGAAGTATCTTTGTGTCGTCTGGTGTCGGAAAGGATCAAGATACTGAAATGTTTACAGTTGCGCTGGAGCTACACAAAATGTAGTGCACTAATGTAGCAGAGTTAATACCCACCAATTAGCATCATGCAAGCTACATGCTAATTCATTACACACTTGCCTCAAACAGCATTATTTACGATCAATAGGACAGAAGTAACATTTATAGCTATCCAAACTATCATGTTAATACTTGTAATAAAAAGTAATAAAAGCTGCTATGTTCAGAAAGTATTTGCACACAGTCGGGTTCATTTTAGGTCCCACTTTCAAACCATTCCCCCTATAATAAAAAAAACAAAAATAAGAGTTACGCACTGAGGCATGGGTGAGCATGAGCCTCTGTGTGAGTGCAGTGCTGCATTCAAATCAGTATTAGCTGAGGCTTGATGGAGGGTGGTGTCCCAGGGGTCCTTCAGCAGAAGGCTATCTGTTGCTATGCCAGCGCCTCCCCAGGCAGACCTGAGGCCAAGGTCACGAAATGTTTCACTCCCGAGTTTTCTAATGGCATTACACAGCTTCGAGCAGGAGTCTTCATCCTCTCATCCCCCCGAACCATTACAGCTATCAGTCAAGAAGAAATGGGCAGCAAAGAGACACCCTGAACTCCTGTCAGCTCCAGTTTGGAAAGTGCTTTCTCTCACAGACACAAAAACACAAACAGTTATTAGAGCTGTCAGTTCCCATTCCAACATGGAGAAACTGACAGTCTATCTCTCTCTCTCTCTCCTTCTCGCTTAGTCATAAACAAAGCACACTTCATTCAGATCTGCAAGCAAAGCAGCTCTTTGTGACAGAATGTGAAAAACAAATATCAAACTCACTGGTTCAACCGTCACAGGTCTAAAATTCTGCTCTACTATTTAAGTGCAATTACAAAATTAAAGGCAGCTATTACACCCCGCTTTTGATACTGTCTGCAACAATCGCAAAGTCTTAAAGGCATCAAATGGATTTTGATCACATGGCTATGGTTATTTTCTGGGCTTGCAAGTTGGCTTTGTTTAGGAGAGGTATATCACTGTGGGGAAGATCTGACTGTTACTTATCTGCCCTGTTCCCACCATCTTTTTTTCGGGCTGGTTTTATGTGAGGACAAAGATATGGGATGTGAATTGCATCCCTGCTGCTTTGGCCTAGTCTCTGGATCTGAGGGCGGAACCAACAAAACAGCAGAAAACGGCAGTGGGCCTTAGCTGGGACAGTTTATTAGTGTGGCCTGCAGCTCAGACAGACATCCCTACAAGCCTCTCACAGTCAGGGGGAACTACAGTAACCTACTGTTAATGGACTGCCCTTTCGAAGTCATGTTTAGAACAATTTAGAGAAAACTGGCAGTGGAGAAAACAAGGCAGGGAAAGTGCAAGTGAGACACAGACACTAAGAAAAATGTGAGGAGGCACAGAGAATAGCAAAGACAGGACCTTATACTGTTACAGTTAAACACAGTTAAGGAAGACAAATAAAGTAGTGTTTTTTTATTAATCTAGGTCAATAACCCATTAAAGTTATAACAGACTTCTTAGGTATTGTTTACTTTGGGAGGCTTTATTGAAACAGTGGGTTGAAACTAATCCTGTGGTGCGAAGGCCATACTTTAGCCAGGCTAGCGCTCACTGAATTGTTTATATGGTTTAAAATTAGTAATCAAAGACCTTTACAAGGTATAGAACTATGCATGGTCAGAAAGCTGGAAGAATTTGTACATGATGTTGGTTATGGACGCATTAGATGACAATCAAAAAGCATGTTCTACTTGAAACTACTTCACCCTACATTAGATTGTGCATCATGCTCCCAAATACAAAAAGGCCATGTAAAAAAAAAAAAAAAAAAAAGGGCCAATAACAGTTCCAGACATGCTTCCATGGGGTGGATCATGTAAGTAAAGCAGTCCCATAATCCCATGCTCGTATACCTATCGGTATTGTTAATCAAATACTGAGCAAATGCTGGAGTGATTCAGATCATAAATCATATCTTCTATCCAGTAGTTTTTAAATTGGATTTTACTGAAAGCACAGGAATAAAAGGCTGGAGGAGAGGGTGTGTGTCTATACAGTATCTCCATTTGAACAATGCCATATGAACCTTTTACTGCAGAGTTCTGACTAAAAGCCTGTATAAGAGTGTCTTTGTGTTTCTAAATGGCATCACACACTACACTTATAGCTCTTTACAATGGGAAGAAATAGAGGCATAGTAGTGTAGTGCAGACTGATTGTTTATGGTTCAAGAGTATGACTGTGCTGTACAGCGGAGACAGAAATGAAAAGAAAAGCTGATGACGGTAATGAAAGGCAAGAAGGAAATGAAGGAATCCAGGCTGGAAATCCTCTTAGGAAATGGATACATTAAGACTGATGAGAAAAGACAAAGACGTATTGTTGGAGAATCGACATGGTAAATTAAAAGTAAGTTCTAATTTACTTTTAAAGCTTCTAACTTTCTGGATTACATATTGTTGCCATTAATCTTCAAAATGACTTTATAGGAGCAAAAAAACATTTATTAATGTAGCAAGATGTTTTTTTCCCCAAAAAACTCATTTTGGATCATGTATACAAGTTTATTCATCAGGAAATATTCATAAAATGTAAATAGGTCAGTAAGTAACATGATAGTGACAATCTGCACACCAATAGGAACAAGTCTACTGCATGCTCGTCCTCAGTGTTTTCTCCCTTCATGAGGCTTTATGTAGGCGGGCTTAAGGGATGATAATGTTTTGGCGAGTTTCAAGCAGCTCGTTTCTTAAACAGCCTCACATGTCAAGCATTACAATTGGCGACAGTGTTAACCGGGTTGAATGCAGCAATAACATTCGCTGTGAAGCATTTTTAAGCCTCGCTCTCATACAATCCAATAACCACATCTGAGAGCTATGAGCTGCACTTCAAGGAGGGAAAATGATACTCTTACATTCTATTCAAATTCAAATTCTGTCTGTGAGTAAACTTGCAGAAACAACACGCGGCGGCCTCTCATGGCTCTCTGCGAGACGAGGGGAAAGGGAATTTATAAGAGAGGAGGAGACCGTAAGAAAAGTGGGCCTAAAGGAGCTTAGCATCAACTGCTTATACAAACGGACCTTTAATGGCACCGCTTTCAAAACTACATCTGAAAGCATCATTCATCTGTTAGAGCAGCAGCACGCAGGGGAGGATCGATGGAAGAGTTACGGAAAGTTCACTTTGAGATGGTTTGATTACACCAGAGGATCATTTGGCCATAAGCTATTTTTTCCCCCCTCTTCGTCCAGATGCCAAGCCCTCTCCTCCATTCAGGGAAATTGATTTCCTTTGAAGACAAAGAGGAGAAGGAAGGCCTAGACTGCAGCAGTCCTGAATGTTAAAGAGCAGTAGGGCAGAGTCTCATATAGGCCAGTTAGTCAAGCTGATCTAGATCAGGGGTCTGGGATTATAGGCCATTTATTACAATAAGAGGATTCCCATTTTGCTTTTTTGGTAAAACTTTTTTGGAAGGCAGAATTTGGAAGGCCAACTACCCAATCCTCGTTCATGTGAACTCCACCTTTTACTAGCAATGACCCAAACTCTAGGAGGGTGATCAGCACTTTTCCTCTGACACATTGGAATTCATCCACCGCTATTTTCGAACTGCCGCTGATGCAGCATTGCCAGACACCCAGCATGCTAGGAGGATAGCATGGCTCCCCAGCCCAATACAACAGCTAACAGACGCCTGTGCGGAGTGATGTGGGAAGGAAGTGCCTTTGACCCACCCCTGAGAAAGCAAGTTCAATTGTGCCCTCTCCGGCTTCGGCTGCTGATGGCAAGCAGCATGACCCAGGATTCGAACCAGCATTCCTCAAAATCATAGTGGCAGAGCCACGATGATATAGTCTGGAAACATTGCTGCTTTAGTTCTGACCAATATTTCAAACCCATATTTAATTACCAATTTACTGTATACCGGAAAAGATCATTTTTATAGTTATGAAAAATTACATAATGTGAGAGAATGTACTTTTCTGAGCATATTGTGGATATTGCCAGTACTCGTTAAACACGTACCAACTGCATGTTTCACTGCAAAGACGGCTTCATTAGTTGAGATTTAGTTCAGTGTAAAGGCTAAGCAGCTGAACATGCGTGGCGAAGAGCACTAGTTGCAAATTCTTGTTGTGGTTGCTAACTGATGACTGAACTGAGTAACATCTCACTAAATGATAGAGGGGAGGAAGGCCCATCCTCACCCTCTCACCCATCTAGACAGAGTGAGGCCAATAATGCTCTTTGGGATTGAGACATTGAGACAATGCTTAGACAGCTGAGAAAGATATTTGCACCGGTCCACAATTCTCACATCAGTACAACTCTAATCTAAAGGTAATATGCATTGTAATATTTGATCTTTACCAATGCAGTTGTTGCAGTGCCGCATTGCGTGAGCTTCTACAGAAAGGGAAATTAAAAGAGCAGTGGCTGAGATGGCACACAGTGTGGCATATCAACTGATCTAAGATAAGTTGGTCTACTTGTATAATGGGTTGGAGTGTCTGATCTGTTGTTCACATTTCACTGATTCCAAAACAGACAGGTAACTAATGAGGAATTCTGATTCTTATTCATCTTAAAAAAAAAATAACTGTTACATAGCTCTTATGAATATGAAACTGTATGGAATACAAAATACACACAGTCAATCACACTTAATGAAAACAAAACACATTTGTGGGTGCTCTGATGTTGTGAACCGTCAAAGCACTGGCCCTTTGTGAGATGTCAAGATCACTCTACTGCTCGTCCATTGTTGGGAGTCCATGAGAGCATAACTGGCCTCATACTCTCAGGGTGAGCTAAATGGCCCATTCTCTGCCCCCAATGCAGTTTTAGCTAGCACAGGAACCTGTCAGCAGAGGTTTTGGAGTTGAACTTGCAGTGCAGTAAGATAAAGTTGTGCTTTTAGTGACTTTTAGAGAAAAGAAGGACATGCTAGCCTTCACCATCCCAGTTTGATTGCGCCGAACCTCCCTCGATCACGATACCATGCTACCAAGCTAGGAGGTTCAGACCTTCCAGGTTTGGTTCAGTTAACACAAATTCTGGTGCAATTCCTCTTTTCGTAGTTCTTGGAACATGTAAGAATGGTGCCATTTCAACCCTGGTGTGCTGCTTAGACATGATCATCTCTTTGAGCTCATGAGTTCTCAAAACAATTCCGGATATCACCATAGCTATTATCAGTAAATATAATCAGTTGGGATTTCCTACTCATATTACTATACGTCAGTGTAAAAGCCAACAAACCAGAAGACGATGAAAACAATCTTTCATTTTTTGCTTCAATCTAAAACAAGGGTACTGATCTACATCTAGAAACCCATCTCTAGCTAGCACTAATAAACCTGCTGCAAAAGGTCAAACAAACTTGCTCCCTCATGTAAGACTTTGCCTAGAACTCTTCAGGCACATACCACTGGGAAACGACCGTGAATGTGGTGGGAAGTCATAGGACTAGAAGAGAAAACACAAAAGAAACTCTCCATCAATATAGTGGACAAGCTGTAATTGTGTCTCAATG
Organism: Salminus brasiliensis; assembly: GCF_030463535.1. Lineage (NCBI taxonomy): Eukaryota > Metazoa > Chordata > Actinopteri > Characiformes > Bryconidae > Salminus > Salminus brasiliensis. The sequence goes on from NC_132899.1 coordinate 15,930,914, forward strand.
AAATGATGACTTCATACAGAGCAGCGACTGAAGGCTCCTGCTGTCAAGAAATAAGGCTACATGCAGACATGGTCAATTAAAAGGCCTGAGCTCTGTGCCCTATGCTGCTACTGGGGAGTAAAGAGGAGTGGACACAATATGTCCCTATGGCGTATTACATTAGAGCATGTGTAATAAGTAGAACCTGATTATTAAACCCAAGAGACTTTTCTTCTAAACACTTAGCTGGTGTTTGTCTCTTTTTTGTCGAGGGTTGGGACATGTCTGTGACATTTATTTCTCCCTGGGGCAAAAGACCTGTCACTACTTCACTATATGATATAAGGCATATGTGAACACTGATCTACTTTTGTAGATGTCTGGATACCTTTGTAAAGATCCTGACACAACACATCACAATGCAAAACTGACAACATGCATTATTGGGATGGATGAAGCACCAATATACAATTTCTGTGCTAATATGACATAATTAACACCTTAAAGCAATATCATGTAGTGTTTTAACCTTAAAATAGCGGCTTCCACATTAATATGCTGTTCCACCGACTAATGCTCTGCAACAAATATTACATCGATATAAGACCATACTTTATTATATTAATATAATCATATTACAATCATAATACAATTATGTTGGAACAAAAATGTTTAATATCTCTGTACAGAGTCAGTCCACATGCTTCTTTCACACCAGATACCATTTCTGTATCTCTCAGCTTGTTCAGAAATGCATGTGAAAACCATTGTTTGCAATGCATGAATTATACTTCCCAAATGTAAAAGGGAGCCCAATAATAATAATAATAATAATAATAATAATAATATACATCATAATAAAACCACTTAATACTGCTAATAATATTAGTCAAACAATCAGTAATTGACATTATTTATATACATGTTTATGTATGCATGTATATACATTAAGATCTCTCACATCTGAGAGTTGGTGGTTATCCACTGCACTATGAATTTGTGCAAGTAAAAAAAAAAAAAAAAAAATTCCCACCAATTGACTAGGTGTCACTGTGTGAAAGCTTTAAAAATATATATAAATGAATCAAATGAAATCATGAACCCTGTATTGCAAAAGGCTGCGAGTTTTGCTACACTCCTACTTTCGGCTTTAGGGTTGAATTCTTGCTCTAACCTTTGATCTAAACCATTGTACATAAAAACACTAGGCTGACCCGCAGTCGATATGTTAACCCAGCAACCGTGCCAAATCACCGTCACCTTTTCCCCCATTTACACGCTTCTGAAATGCCAGACTGAGAGCACGTGTGTCGGCTCCGATTTTCACCCGGCTCCTCTGACAAATGTCAACCCCCACACCTCCATACAGCCCGCAGCCGAGCCTTACATCTCCCAGCTCCAGAGACGACAAAACAACCAGCCTCAGCCTCCAGGAGCAGCAATGAGAGGAGAAGAACAAAGGAGAGACACTTTTCCACCTGTCAGCCTTGATCTGGGTGGAGGTGTGGATTATGCCTCACTCCACACAGCTCCCTCTAACAGTGGACAACAGCCAATTCATATGATGCATTCTGCAGCAAGATCAGATCAATGAGAACAGAGTCATGCTCTCTAGACTACAGCTGCAATAGGAAAGCAAGCACCTCTCTCTCCCTGCAGTGAAGGTTTACATATGTGGTGATTTTTTTTTATATAATATTAAACCTCTAATATAGAAGAAAGAGGAAAATAATCAGTAAAATACATGATAAAATACTTGGTATACACACTTCACCTGAACCGTACATCACCTGAATTTATGAGTCAAGTTAGTAAAAATCACTGTGCTGTTCATAGAAACAATCTTTGATCATTGTGTTGCTTGGCAACCATTGCCTACTGCTAAATGAACTACATCCTTTGGTGAAGGTTTTTTTTTTCTTATAAACATTATTAATAACAAACAGAACCATTCATTACATACTGGTCTATTTTGTCATGAACGTTGCCATTCCACTAAATTCATTAATAAGCTAATAAGAGTGTTTGAGATTTCACCATGACTTGGGGAGCTGTAGTCACATGGAAAATCCTACATTTCATTTATCTTGGACGTCGGAGCGGAAAATGAAGTCACACCCAAGTTGACCGCGTTCCAGATCAAAATTCAGATAACTACACTATTTAAAAACACTTTCAAAAAAACAGGTAGCTAAGACTTGAGTTTACCACAACTGGTTCAACAATCAATCCTTTATCGATGGTTTAAGGTGAATCTAACCAAAATATGCCCCATTTTTTATATCCCAGGTTAGCATTGTTGCCATTGTCCCAGGTTAGCAATGTGCCAGGTTAGCACTGTTAGCAATACCAGTTGTTGATAATGCATTATGCGGTATTTTGTGCATCCAAACATCATTGAAACACATCAATTTGTATGACAAGGGCTATTAAACTGTACAATACTACTGATTTTAATGTGGATTGGGGGTTTCGAACTTGGGGTTGGTAAGGCTCCCTTGACTTTCCAAGCAGGAAATCCATAGGGAGAGTTGACATTTTCTACTGGGAACTCAAATTCTTATACCCCCAGCCCAAATGGGATAACAGCCTTATTCATCATTCAACATTATTCAACAGCCTAATTTCATCATTTGAAAAATATTTTTCTGTTAATAGTAGTAAAGTGGTTCCCAATTTCGTTTACAGTGATGGTGATAGGAACCCAGGGTCATGATGTCAACAACACAACTATAGTTAATTTATTTAATGTCCTAAACCAGGGAACCTACACATGTCCACATGTGAGTGTGATGATAACTGTCAAATAAAACTATTTTAATAAGACATATTTTTTCTTACAAAGTCCTCCATGAAGGCCTCCACCATCAACAGATTTAAAATCGTCTACTAATACTTCCAAAATCTGCTACTGTAAAACAATGTAGAAATATCTTTTAGTAATGTAGCTTTTAAAGGCATTACACATTTGGGATGTTTGGTTCCCATCACCACCACTGTGAACAATTCTGGCCAAGCAAAAAGGGTTCAAATTGCTTTCACTAAAGAACTTCCTCAGAGAAAAGACTATAGATCTGAGAGTTTTACACCAAACCACCGTAAATAACTCTGTTGCTTCTAAACCATTTAACAATGCAGAAAGTATGAAAAATCAATGGAATTCCTCTTTCCACTTGAAGCCTTGAGTGGTGTATTGCTTTAATATAGATGTGGTTCATCATGGCGAAATGTGCAGATGGACAGTTCTCAGAGCGCCACTTTACAATCAAAAAATTACACCTCTGCTTCTTCAAGTCCCTGAGTTTAAGTGGTGGCCTAAAGCCAGTCTCACAGGTTGGCTTTGGCTGAATCTGCCAACACTCCACAAGCGCTCAAAAGGTTTGCTCACAAACACTCCCCACAGCCTCCTCGTTTATCTCCTGTTAAACACGATTCCTGTTTGTAGAGTATTTGTGAACACAGCACACAGCCGTTTGTAAAAGGCTAAACAAACCTGTCCTCCCAATCCAGCCTGGCGTTCCACACTGCAGAAATGACCTTCCCCTGCTGAGCCCAGAGAGACACCCAGCCCACCACTATAGGAGCTTGCCAACAGGACAGCACTCACCATGACAACGACAACAATGATGATCAAGTAGAGAATTGGAATGTGATGCTTTGATGATTTGCCCAAATTACTTCAATAACGCAGAACATCGAGCAATTTGGTCATTCAATACTAAACTTTAATACCCATGCCCATCTTATCAGCATGAGCCAATAAACAGGCCTGCCTCAAAATTACTTGGCTGGCGATTGGCTGTCTACAACACTTGCCTTTAGTATGCCATTTCTGCTATAAGTAGTACAACTAACAAACAGTTAAAACACACACACACACACACACACACACACACACACACACACACACACACACACACACACACACACACACTATACGATCAATACTGTCAATATCTACCAAAAGTGGTCTGTGAAAGCACAACCACTGAATTGGCGACAGGGTCATGGTCATCCAAGGCTCATTAATGCTCATGTGGACGCATTTAGGTGAATGCGTTTATGTGACATGTACCACCTACATAGACATTGTTACAGACCAAGTACAGTCTTTTATGGGGACAGTATTCACTAATAGCTGTGGCCTCTTTCAGCAGGATAATGTGTCCAGCCAGAACAAAAAAATTCTACTGCTCCACAGCTCAATGCTGGAAGGCTTTATACCCCTCTACCCCACAACTGGTATTAGGCATGGTGCCAATAGGTTCACATTTATCTGCTCCAGGGTCCTATTCTATTGGCAATAATTGCACATCTGTGTCAGCAATGGGTGCAACCTTTTAGAGTAACTGAACACACTCCTAAGAAGTGGTGTCTGCAAACATTTGGACATAGTGTATTAAAGTCATGTCATTGTGAAACATGACATAATTCGAGTCAGCTGACAATGGATAACGTCCAACGTCCAATGTGTTCAATAGTCTCGATTACCAGCCTGTCCAAAGCAAGGATGTCTCCAACCTGATGTGAAGTTCAGTGTTAATCATTAGAAATAGAAATTCTAACAGTAAGCATCAAACTAAAGGGGGGGGGGCAGGCAACTCATATGCAAGGCTGGATGCTAACACATTACCAGAGTCGTGGGAGCAGTATTAAGTCTGTCGCCATGACAACAATGAGGGGCATTCTGGCAACAGAGCGGTATGAGTTCTCTGTCTTTGTGAAAATCAGACATTTCATTCTACTGAGAGTGAAAGTGGAAGAGTGGAAGAGTGAGTGAGCGAGTGGAGAGAGGGAGGACAAAAAATAAAAAAATAAAAAAATAAATCAGCGTGACCCATTTGGAGTGTGTTCACTTTCTATTTTCTAATCCTTTCTAAATGGTTAAATGGCCCCCAAGGTCTGGACAACATCTGATGCAATCTCTCAAATTACCCCCATCACAATAAATAAGAGAATTAAATAATAAATGAAAAATTAACTGATTCATTAAACCAATGACAGATGTGTGCTTGGAGTCATCCGCACAGGTTTTCACCACCAATCTTCTCTTGGAACGAATTTCCAGCTGTGGCAGCCTGTGCACATCTGCCCGAGTGAACGTGTAAACAATGGATTTTTTTATAGCCCACACTTGCTTTGTTAACGCTTTTGCCCACGCTTTCCTTTCCCAAAAGCTGCCCTGGAACAGCATTTCACCTAAAATTCACTGCATATGATTTCTTTGGCAGGTGAGCAACAAATGCATCCATAAAACCTGCCATGCCGGGGTAGTGTGGTGTGTTCAATTGAGTGAAACCCTGAAATATTCATGAGGGGCCGATAGCTCAACCACTCACTAGTTCAGCAAGGCCTTCACACCAGTGACAGGACATTACTGAGCTGTCATGCAAAAGATGAAATGCGCTCGCAGGGTTTAGTTTTAGTTCTAAGAAAATATTCAAATGCACCATGTCTGAAACAATGAATATAAAGGTCAGCTGTGGGTCAGGAAAACTGAAAAATATCATCACACGTCTCCTAACTTTGGAATGGGATTGAGATGTACGGTGCCATTCTCAATTTCAATGCAATCGATATGGCCAGCGACACTTCACTGCTGAATTGAATATGTAGACTGAATAAGGTTTGAGAAGACTCTGTATTTCTCTGTGCCTTGCACTTTGCATGGATATTGAGCTTTTCTAACTAACTTTTCTTTTGTGATCTGAAGGACAGAACAGAAATAAGTATGTATTGGCATCTGTATTGAAAATGTCTGAACGATACACATCCCTACTACAACAAAAATGCCTCCATCTATATGCCACACACTATAAACACTCAAGTGTAAATATGTTATGATTAGAGATCATACAATACTACTTTTTCTTGTTTTATCTAGATCCTGAAATCTTTTTCTTAAAAAAAATATTAAAAATGTAGAAAATGTGTTGTTAACTCTACTGGCTCAAACACAGATAACATACTGCTAATTACATATCACAATTCCAACATGACATCACAATAGCAGTAACATCACACAATTCTAACACGACATCAAAATACATTGTGTGTATCAAATGACACAATCAAATGACACAATGCTTACAAGAAATATCACAATATTAGTAACATCACAATTCTAACATGACATCACAATACTAGTAACATCACGTCACACAATACTAAACACATAACACACAAAGCTAACCACATGTCAAACAATGCTGCTTTGTCATTTTTGATCAAAATAAATGTCTCACAAGTGGTCTAATCTCTTTTTGGTCAGACCGGTCTCACCTCAGTCTCAGGTGAATAAGATTCATATAAGTGTAAGATCTCCTAATTTCTTATAAAGCTCTCAGAGTTTCTACATCTTAGGGATATTTCAGCAGTCTTTCAGAGCTGAAGAAAATCTAGGAGAACAATTTCAGAAACCAGTGAAACAATACTGAGATCTGCTTTAGTTCTCCTCAGACCAGAATAAGACAAGACATTCTACCTTTGGGATCACAATGATTAACAGCATATCAGACATACAGTTTCAGGACTAGAATAGGTTTTCCTCCTCAGAGAAACAGAAAATGTCATTTCATTGATGACAGATTGTTAAGATCACAACTCTCAATGACTCAACTCCAGTCCAGTTCATTTCTCTCTGCGAATGGATCATCTTTTTGTAATGTAGTGCTGCTGTAGAAACAGGTTTTCCCTTTGCTCTTTAGGTATACAATCTTGGTCTGGATGTGGACTGGACTGTAACCAGAGCATACGAAGGCAGAATGTACGTACACAGTTTTCTGACTACTACCTTCATTTGTAAATGTGCTTTTGGAGTAGGAAATAAATGTAAGCTGGCTGTTAGTCCTAGGAACTAAACAGAGTTTGGTAGGATATAGCTTTCGACATGGAGATAAAAAAAAACAGTGCAAGATACTGCTTACAAAAAGCCAGCCGGAGGCAGAAACTAGTACACTTGTTGAAGACACCCGATAATAGAGCCAAAAACTGCTCACAGACAGAGGCAGGAGACAAAACACGGTCTTTGTATTGCAGTAAAGTCTAGCACTGAAAACAATCCTCCTGCTAAACAAGCAACAACACAGAAATTCTAATGATAGGAAATGGAAAATGTGTATGCTTAGCAAAAAGCCTACCAACAACAGATACACAGACTCATTGGGGTCCCTTTAGGATTGGAATTATAGCAGATGGGAGGTTGTTTAAGATGACTTTTGTAGAACTTTAGCAATAAATAAAACAAACAGACAAATAAATAAACAAACAAACAAACATCATGAAAATATACTCCCACACTTAGGCTGCACAATATGGACAAAATACTTAAATTATACCATAATTATTACAACTGGGATTGTAATATCCCAAATTGTCAAACATTGAAAGTACATTGCTTAAATAAGAGCGGAGAGCAGCCACCTTAGTGCCTAGGAAGCAACTAGAGTAAAGGAAAAAGTGTGGTTCTTTTACTCCATCTAGCCACACTTTCTTTTCCTGCAGGTCCTGGGGATCAAACACAAACATTTATTTGAAGGGCTGGGTGGATGCTTGTAGACGTCGGCTGCCGATGTTTTGTTGGCTATTCACTCTTCAAAGCCTACAACCTTCTAGGCTTCGTAGGACAGAATTTGATCAAACCTGAATGGGTCACCTGTCTAATAGCTGAAAGATCCAAAACACCCTGTGACCTCAAATACCATCATTGTCAAGATACTCTCCGTCACAGGACTGCCAAGCTTTAAAGATTGCCAAAGTTCAGATGTTAGCTCTTAGCTTGGTTGAGTTGTGTGTAATCTACAATTACACACACACACACACACACACACACACACACACACACACACACACACACACACACACACACACCTCTACTTATTTTAGTTGCCACAAATTTGGCACACATTAAACCAAATCACTGTGCACCGTGACTCACAGTGCACCCTGTCAAACTTAAAAACACTCTCTCTACCAGCTTGTATATCGCTGGGCGGTAAGCGAGAAGCAAGAGAGAGGATGACGAGAAGATGAGAGGATAGGAGAAGCAGTGATGGATGGATAGGTGGGTGATTCTACACCCCCTGCCTGCTCTACCTTGTCTGATCAGATCAAACAAGTGCACAGTGCTCCTGTGAGATTAGCCTGTGAGGTCGGGGACCGGCAGCGTAGTGGTGCAGGATCCCATCTGCCACTTCTGTATTCACACATACACAAAATCTGCACACCAATCTACACCTACAACTTCCTATCATCTTGTGGGAGATAAGCACCCTGCGGCAGAGCTTGCATTTTACAGGTCAGATAGAGGCTGATCCTTATTCCAGTCATGGGCCTGGGTCGTTTTCAGCACTGCCACTCAGAAAGGTTGACCAACGTCAAGTTTCTAATGCTGATGTACGGTAATACATGCACATTAAGAAATGAATATGCTGGAGACTGTTGTTTTGTCAAACAGCTTTTACCCCCTCATAGTGATTAACACTATTATTTGGTTGTAATAACACATTTTTTTTTACAGAAATGCAGTGTGCACACATAGATCAGCCATGCAATTAACACCGATTTGCCTAATTTGGAGTAGGTGTGCTGCCACAACAGATCTGACCATTCGAGACATGGACTCCACAAGACCTCTGAAGGCATCCTGTAGTATCTAGAAGCAAAACGTTAGAAGTGGATCCTTTAAGTCCTGTAAGTTATATTAAGTTATATTATATAATATATAATATTAAACTAAAATATTAAAAGATTTTATTGGAAAGTTAAGAAAAGAGTTATAAAAGAGATCCTGACCACTATAGTCAAAACAAATAAGATGACAAGAGGGTGTTCTCTAGCAAAACTCAAGCGATTGTATTCTGACGTTGGAAATTTCTGTGTCACAGTGAAAATACTTGAGAAGTTGTTTGGTGTCAGGCCGGCATTCACAGGCATTTCCTTTTTTTTGAACTACTTTTGGTAGATACCATCCACTGCACACCAGGAACACCCCACAAGACCTGCCTGAGGTTTTGGAGATGTTCTGATCCAGTCACCAACTGTGCTTTTCCCAAAGTGCTACTCTGAATTACACTGAACCGTATGCGTCGCAAATGACTGCTTTTTAAATATCTAGGACTAGAATACCTAGGACTAGGCTATCTGGAATAGCCTAGAGGATGTTCTAGTCTGAGTTTTGCAAATGTATCATTATCAATTCTGTAGACAATGACAGCTCTCAGAATCACAAGTTCTGGTTTGGCCCATTCCAGAAGAGGAAATATCAGACACTGAATAACTTGCTAGTTATTATTATTATTTTTTTTTTAAATTATTATTATTATTATTAGGATTTGTAATTTGCCTGAGGATTTGTATAACTGAAGATGATGGTAAAAATGCACCATTTTATCCTCCTTCTGCTTGATTTGTGTGAACTCCCAGCAGACGTGAGCATCCACTGCTAAACAAACCTAATCTGACTGCACCTTATGATTTAACATTTAATTTATAGTCACTGGAAGTGGTCTCTTCTAGGATGACAATGCCCCCATCCTCAGAACATGAGGTGCCACAGAATGGTTTAAAGAAGAACATCAAATGCAATGGCCTTCGCTGTTGATCATCTTATCTGCTTCTTCCAGGTCAGGGTCACAGTGGGTCCAGAGCCTATCCAGAATCACTGGGAGAAAGCCAGGAATACCCCCGGACAGGGCACCAGTCCATCACTGGGTGCCACACACCCACTGACACTTGCCAATTTACAGTAACTACAATGTGTTTTTGTGGCACACGGAAAAAAACACCTCACAGAGACACAGAGATCAGGGACTGAATCCATAATCCCAAGCACACTTCCTGCTACACTACTATGCCACTCTACGTGAACAGTGAACTGACTTAGAATTTGCTCATTTGTGCTGTCTTTCACATGAGAACAATTATGCAGTACACTGTATGTGTAATTACCTACTATGGGGATCAACTCTTTGTAATGGAGGTAATTGACCTGACGAAGGGCCATGCACAGCTTAGATATTACACTCCAGGCGACAGAGCTTGCATTTTTGAAGTGTTAAGCAATGCAGGAAGAAACCGTAGGCCAATGACTTATTAGGCCTTTATGCTCGTCAAATGAGGCTTGTTTAGTTCATGTGTATTGAGTCTACTCTAGTAAACCCTTAACCTCGTGCTGATTGCAATGCATCAAAGTGTGTTGAAAATCAACAAAATTTTACAATACAGTTTAACAATTTCAACATCTGTAGATAATCTGTCTGGGGCAAATCTAAGTGTACTATCCAACTAAAGTGAGACCAAAGTCTGTAACCCTTTCTAGCCACATCTGGTAGAGCTTGTTAAGGACTTCAGAGGACGTCAGACCACTAGCCTGCCATTGTGGCCGATACGATGTTTAAAAAGAAACCGGATGTTATCGTTCTTCTACAGCACCTTGGAATATCTGGTCGCTTTACTTTATAAGCCGTATTTCCATGAAACAGCTGCAGTAAAAAAAGCGTGTAATGAGCATTTGTTTCCGACATGTGACAAACCAGATGTTACATGGCTGCGTGGTCCACACAATACACACGATTCATCTTATATTTATCATGTTTTCGCTGTGTTTATATCATGTTTTCAGTGTTATAAATACACAAACCCAACATTCTCATTCCAAATATAGATGTGCTGAAAACGATCACATCCATTGAGGATTTGAGCATAAAAGTAAACAGAAAACTCTCTTCCTTTCCAGTGAAGTCTCCTGGCCGATGCCTGCACATTAGCCTTTAATAAAGTCTTCTGGTGGCCTTTGAAGTGGAATCTCAAGAGGCAGTTCCCCTTCATCAGCAGCGTTTGAAGATGTGGCTCACCTGTTGGGCTCTGCCCTCTCCTGAGCACACATACACACTCCCTCTCCCAAGCTCTCAGTGCAGAAAATCACAGAGGCCTTGCAGTGCTCTTAATATCACTCTGCCATTTCCAGGGATTGCTTATCTGAGGAGAAAGTAGTGCAATTACTTTTATCAAGCTGGGCTTGATTCAGTCTCTAATAATACACTTGGTCTCCACACTCAGACAGATAAAGAGAAGCTCTCTTTATAAAGGCTCAAGTCTGACTGATTGGAATGATTCACTAACCGCAGCATGTGCTTGAGCTGATTGGCCTTACTTCAGTTACTGCAATGTACAGGGAAGAAATATTCTCTGAGATCTAGAAAGGAAAGGGTGTGTGTTAAAACGGGAGGTAGTCATATTTATGTAGTTCTACTTAGTTTTTGAACTTTTTCCAATAATAGATAGATGGATAGATAACTTTATTAATCCCAGATGAAAAGTCAGGTAATTACAACAGCACAGAAGAGTAAAGCAACGTGAAGAGCCTTCCATATTATTTATATATATATATATATATATATATATATATATATATATATATATATATATATATATATACATACATACATACATACATACATACATACAGAGAGAGATACATAAACAGAAAGAAGATTATGTGACATGGCAGTGTAAACAGTAACGGATGGGATAGGCATCCATTTTTCAGTTTTATCTCTTTTAATCTCTTAATTGATCAATTTTCTTGGGTTAAATTTCATTCTGTTCGGATGGATCAGAGCAGTAATATAAATATAACAATGATCTTTTGTGGAATCATCGCAATATGATCCATTTCAGCCACATGACCAGGCGTCTATTATGCTACATTTTAGAAAACAAGCAATGGAATTTGAAAAAGTATAAATGTAAATTATAGAAAAATAATCAGTGATATATTTATGGAAGTTTTTTATTCATGTACAGTTCACAGAAGTAGAACACAGGCTTATTCTAAACAAGCATACTGCCATAGTTTACATGACTCCACATGCTAAAAACGTAAATGCAGTGTTTACAGCCATATCCGTGTAATTAGTGTGCAATCCAACCCTGTGCTCTGGTGAAAGTCTGGACGTCATTAAAAGTAGCTACTGCGCTGCTCCTGTGATGGATGGGCATACAGTCTGGATTTTAGGAGGAAAATACAGCTGCTGGGGAACGGCTATGGTGTGGTGTGGCGTTTGATAAACATGGAAGTAACAAGCTATGCAATTGCTCTGCCTTATAATGTGAAATAGGAACTAAAGCCAGGTAAATAATGCTAGGCTATAGATGTGAAATATCTAAACAGTAGACTAGCATTTCAATTTTACCAATTAGCTTAGTATACATACAACACTGTCTCTATATGTTTGACCAATATATGTGCCCTACTTCATTCTGTAGCCGCTTCAACACAGCAGGAGCTAGACAGTAGATGGAAGATTTTTTTCCCTTCCTTTCAGTCACGAGATTTAATGTGTCTAAATTAGCTGAGAGAAAAACGATAAAACTACAAACCTTAAACTTAATTTCAGTTTCTGTGTTAGGAGATGGTGGATGTACTTAAGCATCTTATTGTATGCTTTCTTAATTTGCTCTTCTACGAATGGGGTTTTGGTGGGGAAAACTAGAAGGTGAAGGTTTGCTACTCATAGGTAACTGGTATCTCATCAATAGCTAATGTACAGGTCAGAAACTTCCAATGAGTTCTAAGTCGATTCACTTTTTAACTTTATGTAATGTAAAAACTAAAATATCTCTTAATTGCTTTCATAGATAATGACACTCAAACTTCCACCTGCAATAGACACTAAAAACAATACAATGCTTGCAACAAGCTCACATTGGCTTTCGACAAGGTCACTGTAGATTGTAAATTGTAAAATTCAAAAACGACGGTGTTCACAGTGCTGTCTAATAAAGTGCTTATTATTTAGACTTCTTTGCTTTGCTGCCTTCACAAGCTATACACTGCCCTAATCCTTCTGCTCCAAATTCCTTTAATTCCTCGGATAGTTGGATAATTATCTCTCAAAGAAGCATCTTATACAGCCCAGGTTGTGTGGTCTGTGTATGTCAAACAGCCACAAAACACCTCAATACCACCACAGGTCCACACTAGTGGTTTGCAGGGCAGAGAGAAAAGAGCCAGAGATGCGCTTGAAACATTCCCAAGGGCCTTCTTCACGCTCAGCCCCTTCTAAGATGCTTTAAAACGGTGGTAATACTCGCGCAAATATTTAGAAAGCTTTGGGTGGAAAATCAACGGATCATGAAGGCTAAGTTTAGCTGACAGATGTAAACAATGTTTGAGCCTTGGCCACAGTTAGTCTAGGACAGGAAGGCCTCAATGTAGGAGCCCTCATAGCAGCTTCCATATGAAACAGAAAACCAACCAGGAACATATTTTTTTAACGTAATGTAAAAGAGACCCTTATTGACATTTGGAAAGAGATAATAAGATTATATAATAAGAAGTCACTCGTTTATTTAACACTATGGGGAACATTATCATGAAGCCGGAATATATCACCACAATAATCCTTTCAAAATGTAGGACTAATAAGAGACTAATTATGAGACTAATTCAATATCAAACCAAGAAAGCCCAAATCTATATTTAAGATAATGATTGTCAGCAGGATTCATCCAAAAACAGTGGCTATTGGGAGCTGGTCAATAAGAGATGAGAGACTCTCTCAGTCAATACAGAGAGGGAACAGGCAGCAGATCAATATAAATTAGGAAGCTTTTTGGCTTTCACAGCTTTCATAGCAACAAAATGTTATAATGATGCTTAGCATTCCACAAGGAAATCTGATTTAATATGTAAACAAAAAAGCAGGTTTTGTTTTTAACAAATTTGATGAAATGGGTTAACAGATACGCTTAACTCCTTAAACAGGCTAGGGCCCGCCGGCAGGCTGAAAGTCTTATAACTAATAATTTCGATTACCAAAGAATAGCTCCACCAGTTTGTACAGATGTCCCTATAGTTACTGAGTAATACACCTTAGTGTGTATTAAGCCTTTCTGCGTTAAGGAGTTAAACACGATTGCTTAAATAAACCTCATTTGTTGGTCAAAAAAATAGTTTTGTTGTCTAAATTAAGCAGCAAATGAATATAAATGAATTTTTAATGCACACATTATCTGTTAAAGGCTTCCTCATTTATTTTTCTCCAATCAAATATTTCAGAATTCTCGAAATGCAACTTACGACTTGGCCTTTTTATTAGTGTATTTTTAATTTTAGTCTTTGGCACAGCTTTGGCACAACTATTGGCACAGGAAAAGCCATGGTCTCGAGTCCTGGTACACACACACACACACACACACACACACACACACACACACACACACACACACACACACATATATATATATATATATAAAGATTTACTGAAATATTTGAACTAGACTGTTAATCTGAAATACTGAAAAAAATGATTTAGGTTGTAGCATCATTAAAACAGTTTAACCAGTGTAATATTTTAAACTTGAAACTTGAAAACTCCAGTAACTAGTGAAGTAGTTTAATATGGCAAACATCAATAATTTTAGTAAGGGTAACTTTAGCTGTACCCATTTCAAACCATCTATCCTCAGGGAGCAGTTCACTCGGTCAAAATGCTGGCATGGCGATGAGGAAACCTGCTGTTTACTGGCCGTGCTGCTGCAGAGCTTTTCATAATCGACAGGATGAGCTGCCAGGATGCAAGTTGTGCTTCTGCTGAAAGCTAAGCCATACCTGCATCTTGTACTTGACTATGCTTCATCCTTCGACTCCTTAGAGAGAAACTGCTCTCAGACCTTCATTTTTGAGCTTTTAGCCATCTTGCTTTGATTCTACTGCTACCAGCTCAGACCCAACTGCCAATCTGATGCCCTTTTCCAGCTAGGTCATTAACTTCCACTAGGTTGGACACCATTACAAAAATGTAAAGAAGAAAAAATAAATAAATAAAATAACGACACAATGGAACTATCTTGCAATACTGACAATAACGTTGAATAACTCCTATTCAACTGAAAGGTTTCTAGTGTGCAACCATCTCTCAGTGAAAGATCTACAGGGGAAAAGGAAGAAAAAGGGGAGAAAAGCTTTGCCAGGAGAGCATATGGCCCTCAAAGTCTCTATAGAGAGATGTGACTAAACCGTCACAGCTTTTCAGCTGCTACAGCAGTCCTGCTCAGAACCAGGTGTGCTTGATACTGAGCAAAACTCAGTCTAGTAAACTTAGTACTGCAAATATGATATTATATTTCACAATGCTGTATCAATTTTCAAATGAATAGTTTAGTTGTAAAGATTGGTGGCAGACATGATTCATGTTGTGTCGTGTTTAAAACCCGACCACTAGATTCCAGTGTTGTGCTCTGGCTACAGATCTCACTGTTCTGATTTCCTTAAAAGTAAGCTTTTCTTTAAGTCAGATTTTATGCATATGCTGGTGTGTTTATAATACTAGACAGTTTTCCAAAATCAAACAACAGAATCACAATATCTTTGATTGTAATATTGTTATATGTATTGTATTGCCAGGTTTCTGCCAATGCACTCGTCAATGCACAATGTCTTACAATTAATAATAAAATAAATAAATAAATAAAATCACATAGGTTTAAAAGTGTCCTCAAAAATCTGTGCTACGAGTGCTCAATGACAGTAGAATGGAAGCTTAATGACAGTAACATGGAAGCCATCTCTTCCATGTTAGTCAGATCTAGACCAAAAACACATTAGAAATACCACAGGCATCTATAATTCATGATGAACTCTGCACACTGTGTATTTTGGGAGAGAGAGAAAAAATGAATTATACAAATGTTACAAATCCTGACAAGAGTTCCTCTGAGGGCAATGGAGTAGACTCCCTAAGTTCGGTGGGATGTGGATGTGAGAGAGTGTAGCAGGTGGGTTAGGAGTTTTAAGGCCCAGCGGGACCATTTCACCTCCAATCTGAGGCTCGCTGAGGATGGAAACGGAGAGGCTGCTGGAGGGGGCTTCCAATGAGAGAGAAGCCATTACCAATGCTCAGCTGACTTATAGATCCCCCCTATTACCATTTTAACCATAATCCCTCCCAGCATGACCTCAGCAGGGCACGTGCTGGCAGAATCAGAGAAGGGCTGCTGGGGGATCTGATTACAAAATACACACCAGGGCAGCTTCACTGGGATGGAGGTGTGAATGTATATTTTATGCCCCATACAGAAAGCAGCTCATGATAATAGAGGTTGCCTTATGGATAACTCCATTACTCTTCCCTTTACACACACGCACACGCACACACGCGCACACACGCACACACGCACACACGCACACACGCGCACACGCGCACACGCGCACACACACACACGCGCACACACACACACGCGCACACACACACACAGCTGTATGCACTGCATTTCCAACCTTGACAAAAATGAAATACGATGCAGGCAGGTCCACAAACTGTGAATAATAATAACAAAAAAGATGCAGTCAGCAGGAGCATACAGGAGGTGTGTGTGTGTGTGTGTACGGAAGAGACAGCAACAGAAAAGAGGCAAAAAAAAAATGCTGCAGCTTGTCAGCCTCAATGAGCCTTAACACCCCACACACAGCACTGTCCCTTTCTTTCTCTTCCTCAACTCTTCTCTCATTTCTTCCTCTTGCCCTCCCCCTCCCCACACACTTTCACTGTATGCACTCACGCTGCCAGACACTCAACACAAATACACACATGCACAGACAAAGATTACAGAGAACATACAGATTCTGTATCTAAGCCTGCCTGTCAGATTAAAGACCTCTCAATGTGAGTCTTAGCAAGAAAACAACACAGAACATACTCAGTCTCTCTCGCTCTCTCTCTCTCTCTCGTTCTGTCTTTCTCCTTTTCTCTGGCTCTACTCTCAGACACATAACTGTCAGTAAATAGTCCATTGATGTGGGATCTTCCTCAGAAACTCCTCCAGATGTGCCTCAGTCAACATATCTGATGCTGTAGCATCTGAGTCTGCAAAGCAAGTCGGCCCATTTATGTATGTTACCGTTACAGGGCAGGTCGCTTGATTTCTGAAATGCACAAATGAACACGCAGCTCAGTGTGTGTCTTTTATAACTAACAGATTCCAGTAGTGTGTGATTATGAAGTACAGTGCCGTGAAAAAGTGCTGGTCTCCATCCTGAATTAGTCATTCTGACGTGGATTTTCTTTCCTAATTCTGTTTAAGCATTAGCTTATGGACAGACGAGGTTAATAGTTCTCTGATCCAGCACAGTATTTGTCTTTTTCAATAGTTTTTACTCCTGTTTTGATTGTTGTTATTATCATCATCCAGTGTCGACCTAAGGAGGATGGGTTCCCCTTTTTGAGTCTTTGTTCCTCTCAAGGTTTCTTCCTCTTGACCCGAGGGAGTTTTTCCTTGCCAGTGGCTTGCTCAAAAGATGCTCGGACCCAGATCTTTGTAAAGTTACTTTGTGACAACTTTTTTGTGACTTTTTTGTGTCACTTTTAACTAGAGCTGGGCAATGTGACAATATTTTATCATATTGTGATAAATGTTGTTATCGTATGCATATCGAGGATACTGTTAGTGCAGCTTCAGGTTTCATTACAAACAGTGTAATTAGACTGGTAGTAGTTGAATGGTAGTTTTAAAGATTACTACTTTGCGTCGCTACTGAGGTTTTTAGTCTGTTATTACATGTATTTTGGCAGGCTGGCTAATTCTAAGAAAATTCACCAATATTCCTACGGTTATCAATTTGCAGATAATGGCTTTTTTCTGTGGTTCATTGTTACATTGATGTATTACAACTATGGATTTCCCCACATCTTCTTTTTTTGAAACCTTGTGCCTTGTATGATAAAATTCAATATGAGTGAGATACATCAGGGTTGACAGCAATAAAGCATTGCTATGTTTATTAAGCTGAATCTCATCAATCACATTAAGTGGATTTGTTGAGTACCTAAGAAGGTTGTTACTTTTCCATAGTGATCTGCATATAGGGTAAAGGTACTACATAAATAAACCATATATTTTGTTCCTTTTTGTGTGTGATTTGTTTCTCTTGGGCAATATTACATCACAGCCTAAAAAGTATAAAATAACAGAAAATCAGAAATCAAAAAGGCACTGTACACAGTCACTGAGATCTGACCAAACATATCACATATGATTCCAGCATTATTAAGGTATTTATGGGTAATAAATGGGTATAAAAAATATTTTTATAATATAAAGCTGAGGGACAGTACAGTAAAGGAGACTGTATAATAGATTACACTGTTCACAAATGGACTCTATGAAGCACATCTCCCACTGATGGAAGCGAGATTCATGCAAACCACGGTGCTATTTTTAACCTGCTGACGTTCAATCCTGGACCATTGTTTCTGCTGAGAAGGAAAAAAAAAAGTGATACCAGCGGGACTAAATGAACTAACTGGCTGTAGTCACATTCACAAGAGATGCTTAAATCTTCAACACAACCAACCACCTACAACTACAAATGTCATTTCAATGTTAAATTATCAGCTTAATATTAATGAAGAAACAAATAAGAAAGATATTGTCCAGCTTTCCTTACTTAAAGAAAAATGCCACTCCCATATTCCAATAATTCAGCTCATTTAAGCACACACAAATGCTGCGCGTTACCACCCACGCAAAACCATCTAAATTAATAGAACTGCACCATAGCAACACAGCAAGCACTCTTCAGTATTAACTTGCCAGTCTCTTAATAACAAATAACACACAGCCCCTGATGCCCTCTTGTCCTGCACTCTTCCTCTCCATTTGAATGTGGGCAGAGTGGAGCACTAGATTTCCATCAGACGTGTCAATACCCGCTGGATTCCCTCCGGAGGCAGGGAAAAGGTGATGGGAAAGGGTGAGTCTAGGGACCCCGTAAGTGCTGTCAGGTCATTCACCGTACACAAATGGAGTTAGAAGGGCTGCCAGAAACCCCTCCAACCCCCGCTGAGACCAACTACCCTGCACATATGGGCACAGTAACAGTCATAGAAGACAGAAGTACCTCCGCCCAGGAAAAAAAGTCCTGTGTCATAACAGGATCAGTAAGCAGCACTAAGAAAACTAGGGGTGCGTCCCAATTGCGTACTAATAGGTAATACTAACTAGTTTTTATAATGTGTGTAAGATTTCATATAGGTTAAAATGTCAACATCGAGTATACTCAAATGCATATAATAACGGCAGATAATGATGCATAAAAGCACCGTTAGTACAAAAGAGGATAGTGTTAATATTTTTGTGCACTAACCTGTCAAACCTGCAATATTCAGATTAGTATATAGCTAGTATGTATGGGATGCAGTCTTGGGCTGTGTAAGCATCAAGTAGAATAGAATTAGTTGAAAGTTGGCCCAGATTTGTATTCGTATCGAGTATATAAAATAGTGTCCTCAATATTTTGACAATTGTTCCCCCATCTGATGTGTGTTCGTCCATTTTGTTTGAACACCCCTTTTGTGGGCACTGCCGCCGCGGTTAAGAAGGCTGGTACGTGTAGCAATCTGTGTTTTCATAACTACCAGAGTGATGGTGATGTGCTGTTCTCCCGAAGTCATCATATTTTAGTGGTTCTAGTTGGCTGGGTGTATTTTGGAAATGGCCTGTTTTCCATTCCCGTTTTGATTATGTCAGGAGAGGTAGGTATGGCCTTAGTCACCAAAAAGGTCAGTGTGGAGTTACATTGATGCAGTGCAGGTATATCGCATTGTGTGGTTGTAGTAGTGTCCACATGGAGCTGGTGGCAGTAAGCATGCATCAACAGTGCCACTGGGGCTATGTATGGCCCTAGTCACAGGGAGGCCAGTGTGGTTCTACAGTTATGAAATGAGCTTGGAAGGGAGTGGGTCTGGCACACCAGACCCTGTTGAGCCTATCAGAGGTGTCGTGGGCTTAATTTAGCGAAACACTGACAAAAGGAGGTGCCTACCTAATGACCCCTGTGAAGAGCTTACAATGTAATGAGTGATTAGAATATGAGAGAAGGGAATGGACTGTGTAACCCCAAGTATTAGGAGAATGATTTCCTTCCATCCTTTTCTAAAGAGGACACAACAGTGTTTGAGACTCATGGTATGTCGATTCCATGTTCTTAGCTCTGAACTGATTATTCAACTATGCCAAGACAAATTTGACATTCTAGGGTCATCAAACACAGAAACCGTGAATCCATCAGGATCAGCTTGTTACTACAGGAGAGACCATCATTCACTCCTGATTTATTGCAAAGGTAGAATTTTAATCAGTGTTGCTTTTCGTTCGTTTGTATCACATTGTTATTTATTGAATAATCAAGTTTAACCATAGCAGCCCACATGAAAACATTGTCACATACTTTCATTTACTGCTGGTTTAAATAATTTAAATACCACAGAAACCAAATGATTATTAAAAACCACAGCCTGATTGACTAGCTCACTGATTAACAGAGGGCTGTTTTTCTTTCAGGTGAGCATCTAGATTTGTTTTAGAGGCACAAGCCTCTGCACTGAAGATGGAGAGAGAGCGATGGAGAGGGAAAGAAGGGGGAGGGCTCTTGTTTTAGAAGCAGCACTTAAGGTTTATTCTGCTTGCATCTTTCATTATTCTATCAAGATTCCTTCTCTGGGTGAAGAAACAAACATGCTCCTTTCCATCCATTTTAATGAGACTGAATTCTCCCCAGCTCATGATCTAAAAACTCACAGCACTGACGAACTGGGCCTACGATGTATTAAAGCTTATGATGCATGTATTAAGCAGTGCGAGCTTAATGCTGACACAAGCATGGCACTGGTAGCTGACAGTAGCTCGGAGGACCTGTAAGACCCTAAGTACTTTTCAAAACACGGTTTAGCATTTACACGAAGTGCCTGGTGATGGCAAACACAAAAAGTCATTTCCTCCCTTCACTGATCTTCTCTCCCTGCCTGCCAGCCGGCTCTCCACTCCGCAAGCTTATAAACGCAGTAACGCTGTATAACAATAATGCATCTTATCATGGGAGCAGGATTAACAAACTTTGGCTGCATATAAGCATGAACCGCCAACTGCCCTCGGAGAGCTCTAACCACAAGCACAAGATGGAGAATACAGATTTCATTCACCTACAGCAACAGCGACTGTAAACAATCAGCAGCTCTATCTCAAGATGCTGTCTTTTCACTGGTAATAGATTAATATAAACAAGCAATCTGGATGGAAGTTTTGCCAACTCGGATGTGATCAACTGGCAAGCAAAAGTAAAGGTAAAGCCGCCCCAGTTTTTCAAAGCTTCATTGCCAGCTACTTAAAGTTCTGCAATGATATCTGGAGCTGCTACAGTTCCCCTGTGGAAATGAGTGGAGTGGAATCTCTTTTGTAATCATGTTACATCCTCCTGAAACACTGACTGAGCACTAAAAACCCTTCTCCTCTCAGAACCACAGCATATTTCCCACAGATGTTCACCTCAGAGCTTTCCCAACAGAGAATCTACTCAGCAGGGCAGTACTGGCTTTATTTCCTATGGAAAAAAAAGAGCAAAAGAGGTTTCTACAGGCTTACCTTTGCTGTTCCAGGAAGCAGCAGCCAAGGCTAAGACATCACCTACAGAAGCAGAAAGAAAGATTAGCTTGATTCCTGTTTAGACACACCCCCACACTCTCTCGCCCTTTCTCCCATCCTCTTGCTCTCTCACTTTCACACACACACACACACACACACACACACACACACACACACAGCAGAAGCTAGGTAAATGACTGTTCCTGTGTTCTGACTGGCAAAAAAAAAAATCTTGTTTGTTTCTCTTAACTATGAAAGAGGCCTTGACCGCAAGCCTTTTGCTTCATGTTTTGAAAAAAAAAAAAAAAAAAAAAAAAAAAAAGTCTTTTCATGTCACTCAGGAATCTAGCCCTCGCTTCAAGGATGCACTCTTATAGAATGTTTAATTCTCTGTGTGATAAAGACTTTCAGTTCCTATACTGACAGAGTGCTTGGCTCAGGGAGACCTGAAAGTAAGACTTGATTTAAAAAAAATAATAATAATAAAAAAAGAGCAGCTATATCTTCAGGTTTCATCTGCCATGGAAAAACAAGCAGGACAATCAAGTAAATGACAAGTTGAGCTGCAGACCTTATTTATTACTTTTTTTTTCCTCTTTTGCAAAGTAAACCAGGACTATAATGTAACGATGTATTATTTTCTTGCTGGGTCCGGACTAAGCAAACCAAACTACAAGTATAAACAGACCCTAAGACTTCAGTGGCAGAGTCAGTTCCATAAGTTTAAACTGAGCAGCCATGATGTTCTCAGAAATGTGTGTTGTGTAATTTGCAAAAACAATAACATGTCGTCGTATTGACCACCCCTCTGGCCCACATATAGGCCCTTAGGCTTTAAGGGTTTAACACATACATAAGTTCTTGATGAAGAAGTCTGTGAGCATGTTGTTAGTTTGTCACACAAGAGAGAACATTGCTCTCAAATCAAAGTGCGGTACAGCTCGGCATTTCACAGCAGGCTAAAGCAGAACTTCTAAAAGTGGACTGGGACAGGGGCCAGGCTCGCAGCGCACCCACAGGCTGGCGAAAGGAGGCTGGCTGCCCACAGGCTCGGCCGGCTCTGCGTAATAAGGGCCTCTTCAGACGCTGGTCATGCCGTGCTGCTTCTCTGTTCTCATTAAGAGGCCTGTCAGTCAGCGCACTGTTGGACCTGCGCATGCTGGAGTGGGAGCTTACTCCACCATCACGGCCACATAATGACGCCCAGCATCATGAAGTGGGAAGAGGAATTAATGAATTGCAAATGTCTCCAAATTAATATGTTTAAAAGGGTGCAGCCGACGTCCATAAATCTTCCGCCTCTGTGGCAGCAAGTAATTGCACCTCCTTTGCCCCCATTATTTAAGGTCGTATGGATGCGGGGGCATGAATATGGATCAAATCACAATATGGGTGAACTTTGTACCTTCTTGACTGACGGCCCTGACTTGTGTGTAGAAACGCCTCTCTTGACCTGTGTTTTTGTTCACCTTTAGCAGGCGTACCGCTCGGGTGTGCATGCATTGTAATTCTAGTTATAATAAAGTGGAGGTGGTGGAGCTGGAGAGCAACCATGGTTCAGCTATATTGATTGGACGCAGTCATTGACTTGAGGGTTCTTGACAATGGAACTATGTTGTCTATGTTCAGCTTGAGGGGTTCTTGTTGTTAGTGACGTCCCCTCCTTCTTATCACAAAATTACTAGGGGTGTATTGTTACACTCCCAGTAACTACACTTACATGAATATCAGTGGTTCAGTATTAGTCTGACTGAAACCCTAACGAACAAATGCATGATCATTTAAAAATGATAATTTGGGGCAGATATTCTACATTCATCTTTATCTTTAAAGAACCTGATGTTTTTTTCCCACCCATTACAGCCTCAGAAAACTAAATACTGTGATACATTTTGTGATTCGTATGTGAAAATGTCAAGCATTACCTACTCACAGTCACTGCATAATATATAGTGGTTGCAAATTTTTTTCTAATTAGTTAGTAAATAATGGGCCTTATTAACTCAAAATTTTGAATGTCACAGTGTTCAGATGCCATGTTGGACACCATGTCAAACACCATGTCTTGGAACTGGGGCCTGTACCAACTTGTGACTTGACTCAGATCCTGAATGCCAACACTTAAGACCTACTTGCAACTCGACTCCACTTTGTCAAGCAATATAAATATCATTAGTATCAACGGCAAACACTGGCATTACCATAACCTCTTAAAAAGCTAATATCACATTGCTGTGTATTTATAATTTACCAGAATATAAATGAACTAAATCACCACAATAGGAATTCTTAAAAGTAAATAGCTAATCACTTTAAATATTAAATGCAGAGATTCACATCAACTCAATGCAATGATTAATAAAGGCATCAACAGGTCTACCACATGAACTACAAAAATCTACTGGAAACACTGCACTGCATACTACATGCTTCTGATAAGTGTAACCATTCTAAATTGCCTTTTCATGGTGGAAATGGATGAAAATGTATCCATATGGCTGAGGGCTTAAGCAAGCTCCCCAGTGGAGAATCCATATGTTAAGAGCAGGCTACACAGGTCTGTCTGATACTAATATCAATGCCCCCTGGTACTGTGCTTCAGCTTTAAAGGTAGACATGATCTTTCTTTTTGTAGTAATATACCTCTTAACCAACTGTTCATGAAAGGAAGCAGGACATTTATTGCAGTCAGTGAGGCATAAAATATTCCCCTGCTAATCTAAAGTGAGTTGATTATATATCACAAATAAATAAATAAAATCACAACCCTGAACCCCTACTCATAATGTACCAATGCAGTAGAATCATCATCAAACCACACATGCACAGACCTGATCGAACAGTCATACTTTCAATAGAGTCCAATTATACAAACCCAATGCTGGCATTGCATCCCTCTTGATTAGATATCAGCGGTTTATGTATTGCTACTGGAGGACTATACAATAGTCTATTTTGACAAAATTGACACATACCAACCTTTCCATAGGCTATTAAATTATTTAATAATATGCAATTATTACCACAGAGCCGCAACTAAGCATGGTATTAAATATTGCATGACCAAGGGGTTTATATTCTCCACACATGCCCAGTTTCTGCATTAGAAACTACCAAACTAAACACGCCAAGGCTGAACAATTCAGGCGTCCTATATAAATCAAGCTGCACAGACAGTGATGCATGTTTTTCCCTTTTAGCCACAAATTAAACCTAGTTAACCACAGTAAGATAATAATAATATAGCCATAAAGAATACAGAACAAATGTATGTTAGCCCAATTACAGAGCGTGTTGAACACCAACCAGTGTGCGGTACCTGCATAAACTGCATAGCAGCTGCCCCTTATGTCATTATTTTGTTAATTATTAGAAATACTCCAGTTCCTTTTACTAAACATTGAAATTAAACATTGAAAAAATATTTTCATATTTTAAATGAAGCTGCCCCCCCTCCCCCCTTAGAAAAACAAAACATTATTGGGCATCGTCTTTAAGTACCATATTTTCCCCACATTACCCATTCATAATTACAGCATAACCCACAGCAGTCACTATAAAATTCACAGTAGAATAGGCCTTAAGATTATTAACTGATGCAATTTAGGACATCATAGTGTTCACACCCAGTTCTGAGAACACCATGGGAACACACCTGAACATATGTACTCCTGTGATTTGACTCCAATGCCAAAGAGTTCAGGTGTCCTTTCTAAATTAAGTAGCACAAACAGAATCAGTAAGTGCATGTTATTTCTTAAAGCCTTAAATTAAACTCAGACAACCATAGCAAAAATACTTAAGAACAGAACCATGAAGGAAGTTTTATTTGTCACAGTTTTAGGAAACATGCAGATACAAAACAGCAGTTTCCCCAGCAAGTTCAACTATGGCAGCCATTTGATTTCAGACACAACTATTAATACAGAATTGCAGACAACGCCACGGGCCTCTGCGCTGCAGTGGGCGGACTTGCTTTCAGACTCAAGGTTCACAGCTTTTGATAAATACATGGCACAGCCAACTTAACGCTTTCTCACATCCTTCCATCTTAGACTAGAGTCCTTCACAGCCCATTAAGCCATCCACTTTAGTGAAGGTCAGGCTGGGAGATGCCAGAGGGAGCCATAAAGCCCAGTCCACGCAGCAGCAGGGGCGAGTTGGTCCGGAGACACTCAGCGCTGAACACTTTACACATTTCACTTCATTTCAACTCGATTTCATTTCATGCATGACTGCACATTTTGTCCTTTTCGCTTCATGCATAAGAAAACATTACGTTTATTTCTGTTTAATTTGACCTGTGTTGATGACCAAACAAAAGGTTTGCAGCCTGAGTGCTGGCAGAACCTAGGAAATAGAATCGAGCGATTTGTCGCTGGCCACAAACGTACACTCCGGGATTATTGATGCAGCGAGAGACCGGAGTACGCGCATACTTGCAGGCTCGGTCTGAAAGGAAAGTGAAAAATGGCTCACTTCTGGTTTGCTCTTCTTTCCTGTTATGTGTTCGTTTTCATATCATAATCTCTTCTCCAGCTTCTGTTTACACTGTGCGAACGTATCATGATGAACTGTCCTACAGAAATGGTGAAAATATATTTTTTACAGTACTATACATAGGGGTGGACAATAAGACAATATCTTATCGTACCATGATCAATGTTATTGTGGTACACAACAGGCTTATGAGTATATTGTGGGTATGAACACTGGTTAACTGCACATTTGTAATCAGTCCTACCTAACTGAATGGAGTGCAGCATATTTTGAGTAAAATTCATAGTACCCAGTATGGGAGAGTTTTTAAAAATGTTACACTGTTGGTGAATTTGGTTTACATGAAAAAACATTGCAACAAATATCATCTATGGTAAAAAAAATATATATCTTAAAACACTTTTTCCAGTTCACTCAGCTCTATACTGTACAGTAAAACACATTTCAGTTTCTGACACACAAGGTTCAGTTATAGTGCTGATGATAAGCGTGTGTATCTGTGTCACTTTCTGCATGCTTCTTTATATCTGCTCACTTGATAAAATCGCATCTCGCTGTCTCTCCCCATTTGTGTCCCCAGGTCACAATACGTCTGCATCTCTGTATCTCCATCCATCTAGCTTTCCCTCTACCTCCACCGTAAGCAAAAACTCGGAAATACATGCTCGTCAGCACCTCCATCTAATGCAATGGACCAGACCTCTTTTATTCTCCTGAGCTAAAGCTACATCAGTAGTCAGTTTGTCAGACTGGGGGAAAGTCTGACTTTTTAACGCATTGTATCAGCAGAAAAGGGAGTGAGGGATGGAGGGAGGTAGAGAGGAAAGTGAAAAGAAAAAAGAAAAAGGAAAAAAAAATGTTCACTATATCTCACCCGTAATTTTCCAATTGTGGCATGTGGGGCAAAAAGGAAATGGGATGGTTCCTCACTGCCAGACTTTCACATTATAAAATGTAATATGTAACAGTATCAGGAATGACATCATGGTATCCAACCAAACATGTGCTCCCTGCTCTGAGTCTGTTAATCATGGTTATAATACATTTCTCTGCTATCGCTAAAGGTTGCGATACAATATCAAGCTAGTCACAAAGTACAACGAAATGATGATCTTAAAAACACACTGGCTAAATACACGTTACTAATGAATACTGAGTATTCTGTGAAGGGTCCAGCAGGAGATTTACAACAATGCCAGAATCATAACAGTACTGGCAGATCTACTCTAGGTTGCACCCATGGCTGACATAGATGTGCAAAAGCACACACACACACACACACACAGACACAGCTTGTCTAGTCCCTGTATAGAAATACTGCCAATTGAACAGCACTCGCTACAACGGCCAAACATGAACCTACTGGCACCATGCCAACTTAGGCAGATAGGTTCCTCGGACTGAGTCTTGGTTTCTCCCAAGGTTTCTTCCTCTTAGTATGAGGGAGTTTTTCTTTGCCACTGTCGCTACCACCTCCATTGTGGTGCTTGCTCATAAGAGGCGTGGACGTGGATCTCTGTAAAGCTGCTTTGTGACATTTGTTGTGAAAGGCGGTATATAAATGCATTTTGAATAATGCCAGGCGTGGGCTAGAGGGGTATAAAGCGCCCAGCACTGAGCTGTGGACTTGGTAAGGTGAGGTGGTGATCATCCAACATCCTGATCTTACTACTTCTTTTGTCTCTGAATACAATCAAATCCTCACAGCAATGCTTAAAAAAGTCTTCCCTGGACAGTAGAGAAAGTTACTTCAAAAGCAAGATAAACTCTTTTTAATACATTTGATTTCTAAAGAAACAATGAATAAGCAGGTGTCCCAAAACGTTTGTCCATAGTGTATTAGACAGTGAAATGTTTTGTCATTTTGCCTCTTAACACCACCACAGTGGATTTGAAATGGAGCAATGTGAAAATGACTTTCAGCTTTAATTCAAGGGGTTTAAAAAAAATATATTCCGTTTTGGAATTGGACAAACTAACAGTTAGAAATATAAGGATTATTTGTAATACTTTAATGCAAATCCTTTGCTGTTAATGACTGCCTGAGGTCTGGTACCCATGGACATCACAAAATGCTGAGTTACTTCCCTTGAGACTCTTTTCCAGGTCTTTCTGTCTTCAGTTTTGTCTCCAGTAAGTGAAAAACATGGTAAGTTGGGTTGAGCTTTTTAACCCAGGTTTAAATTGAGCATGCAGGACCGATGAGCAGCTACTGCATGCGGGTTAGAGTAATACAAAATCTCTAACATTATAAAATGCTCATTTTGTCTAAATAGTACACAAAAAAAAACACAAAAAGAAACATCAGTTTAGTGTCTATCATAAATGAATAGTATCATTTTACAGAATTTGCATTTTGTTGAATTATTATCAAGCACAGTAATAAAATCACAACAAAATATCATTTTTAAAATGTAGGCTAACCAAAATCACACATCAGTCCAGAGTCATATGCTAAAAACAAACTCATTTTGCTGCAGTAGTGAAGGGTAAAGACATTCGAAATATTGGCATGGATATCAGACATTGGCATGGATCTACAATTCCCACAGCAGTACATCCCTAGCCTGAACTGTTCCAAAAGACAACCCCCCCCCCCCTCCAGCAAAACTAATTTTGAATCTATTGGCTGTAGTTGAATGGATGGATAAACATAACCACTCTGTAAGGCTCCCGATAGTTTAACATATCCATATGGCTGAAAGCCTAAGAGTGCTCTCCCAGTGGAGCATCCATATGTCAGGTTCTAACAGATTAAAAAAATAAAATTAAGCCACGCAGCTCTATATATAACCAAGAACATCACAGGTGTTTAGTTGAGTCAGGTGATACTACTGCTGTGAAGTGTGAAAATACAAATGCTATTGTGCAGCTAAACCACAACCATGAGAAAGCAGAGATATTTGTGTACACGACACCGCTTTCAGTACATAGATACCAGCCCTGCTGAATTAATCATTTTATGACTTATTTAGGTCTTGGACAAAGGCAGGATTAGTCAAGCGGGCAGAAAGAAACGGATTTCTTAGCCGCAAAAGGTCAAAAACCAATTAAAAGACAAATTTACTGAGAAATGAAAATGAAAATGAAAATACAGAGACAGAAAGATGAGTGGAACACATCCTCTTCTGTAACATCTGGTAAATGCTTGGAATTTTTTAAAGTATGGTCTAAAATGCAAGGTTCGGGTCATCCCTCCAAAACTAACACACCAGGTCATTCAGAAACAGCACCAAGGCAAAGTTCCTTGGTCGCCATGGACACCACTAAGAGAGCACACACACACATGCGCGTATGTGAAAAAACAAACGTTGTACTGTATCCTGTGGACATTGTTAAATTAGATTTGCACTGTTAGAATTAAAAAAAAAAAGCTCTGCAGAAAAGACATCCAAAAAGATCCATAAGACAAAGCTGGGGTGATTCATTAAAGTGTGCATAAAGCACTTTTGCCCTCATTAGAGTAAGGCCAAAGTAAATTCTCCCTTCACTTCACAGCCGAGACTTTCAATTTCTCCATTTAGCTGGAGGAGAAATCTAAATGCTGAGGGCTGTGCTGACTGTTGCACTAATTACAAGTGGACCTTGTCACTTTGACTTCATCAGTCTGTCATTAGTGAGTCATTACCAAACAGTTTGCGTCTAATTTGCGATCTGTCAACACGTGCCCGTAACGCTGCTCAGGTTCTGTAAAAGGCCGTCTGCTGCTGACATGTCCCAGCACGGATCAGCGAGGGGCGAGGCGCGACTGGAGGGAGGAGTCCGCCAGGTTATTTGCTGCCAGAGCAGGAGTTAGCCTGAGGAAAAAGAAAGAAAGAAAGAAAGAAAAGCCCTTCTCTTTGTGTTAAATAAGGCCCTGATGCTTGGGTGCTAACATCTGTTGTAAGCGCCAGCAGAGTGAGTCATTATTGCTGCTCAAAGCATGTCTTTGCGCATCTCTTAACAACCAAACAGCGTCTACCTCCAATTAAACCCCAGCTCTGACTGATGGCAGAAGCTACGAGGAGAAAAAGGATGACTTAATGTTAAGAAACGTGAAGGAAAAGGGTAAAGATAATGAGGTAGGAGAGGCAGGGAAAACAGTGTGAATTGGATTCTTGATGGAGTCAGTGAGCAGGGGAATGAGATGGAATAGTGAGGAAAATTAAGTTTTTCCTCACCAAGAAGCTGGTGGAGGGTCCTGCTCATATCAACTGGAGTCTTATTACTTCTTTTTATGGGCAGCAGGAAAAACCAATTAACTCAACAGCTGGAGACAGGAGAGGCGTAGGAGGAGGATGGCCATGGAGTGTGTGTGTGTGTGTGTGTGTGTGTGTGTGTGTGTGTGTGTGTGTGTGTGTGTGTGTGTGTGTGGTGACTACATAGCATACGATTGAGTCACATAACAAACCCAGACAACGCACAGACTCAAAATAGCAATGGTCACAATTTGTTTAAAGGGCTATCATTTAAATTAATTTTGAATACAATAATTTCAGATTAGATTCTTTTGGATTTTGTGCTACCTACGGTGTGTACAGTTCAATGATGTTATAAGGAGTGTTTCAGCCTAGACTGCTTTTTAAATGAGATGCAATTTAGGCATAATTTAATACTCTTGATTTAGGAAGAAAATGAATTAGCAGGTGTCCCAATACTTTTATTAATTTAGTCTATATAGACAGTGAACTACAGAATTACAAAACTAAAGTGCAGACTTTCAGCTTTAATCTGAGGGGTTCAGTCCTTCGGTTTTCACAGGCTGACAAACTAATTGGACAAACTAACACAATTGTAACTGTAAGGACCATTTGTAAAGTTTTTTTTTATTATTATTTTTTTAATGCACAGTAAGGTACAGTACAGGGAAGACAATCAGCATGGAGATCGTTTACTTGTACAAGCTGCAGTCACACGAGGAGTCTGCGGTCACATTTTAGTGAGCAAAATGACATTTATTTCAATGGGAAGTTTAGTGTACAAAACAAGTTAGGTGAACTTCCAACATGTGAATTCGTGTCCTGCTTTGGTTGCACTGATCATGAACATGACAGTTTCTACACCACTGGCAGTTAACATTACAGACAGGATCAGGGCTGGGCAATATGGTGAAAAGTATTTTTCGACAGATTCTTAAAAACTGCTGTTTAAAAATACTCTACTGCTGTACTTAATTCAGTCAAACCAGCCTAATTACACTGCTTATGAAATGTGCAGCTGATCAGTTTTCTTGCGCACTGACGACACCCTCGATATGCTTCTGTGAATTTACTGCCTGGGTTACTTCCTCAGCTGAAAGGAGCTGGTCCTCGAATCACCCACTGCCCCAAACCACGGCTTTTAGACAAAGGTTTATACCAAATCGCAGCATGAGGTACTGGGCGATAGTGAGTATATGATGGCCTGGAATAATTATATTTACTTTTGTGTTTTTCTGATTATAGCAGGGCCTCTAGCTAGCTTGCTAGTAGTTCAGTTAGGTGTGGAAGAGCTGCACCTAGCTTGAAGCTTTTTTGCTGTGAATGGGGGAGCAACCTGAATCGTAAATGTTCAGCTTGACTAACACAAGCAACCAGATTCATTTTAATAAATAGAAATTAAAATGGTCAAAATGAATAGTTGCTTTTTGGTTGTCATTTTGCTCAAAAGTCAAACACGAATCTGAGAGAAAAAATAAACTACATAGAAAACTGTAGCTCTTTACACAATGCCAGTTCTACATCAGTACTACATATTTCCCTTACTCTGTAAACGTCTGGTGCTCAGCAGGGACTGCGGTGTCTGCAGGTATTTGTTTCAAATTGCTAGGCAATTCTGCAGATGTGCTCTGCTAACAAACAAGAAAAACAGGAGTCCTGGGTTGTGTTTGAAAGAAATTCCAGTAGACACAATAGTCATTGATGGATGGAGTAAGCACGCATAAACATAGCTCAGGAGTTGGTCACCAAGAAACAATATGACCTCAAATCTAACAGCCAGCAGTGTGTTTACAAGAGCCAGCCGCACACCACTGTATTGTATAAGTAACTCTTTCCCAGCCCTGGAGCATATATTTCATAACTATAGACGGAAATGTATAAAAAGTATAAGAGTTTGAGGAGTCGAGTTTTTCATAAGAGAACACCGAGCAATTCTTTACCAAATCATTTCCCTCTGCAGAGAGGGCGAAAAAGAAAATGTTCAATTCCTATATAGCATAATCTCGTGTGCATGTTGAACAGCTGCAGCTTAAATTACTGCAATTGCTTACTGATGGCAGGCTGCAGATGTTCTGTTGTTTATGAGAGCATAACAGCCAAAAAAAAAAAATATCAAGACGCAGCAAGCCCATGGCCAACAATGAAGCGCAGACTGTCGTGGTATAGAAGATCCTGAATAATTCATTTCTGGCTGTCTGCCTCAAGACTCACCCTGACTTAGTGAGCTCTTAGTTGGGAGGTGCCTCCCTTGACAAACCCCTAACCTCAGTCAGAGCATAGAACCCAGTTCTCGTCATTAGTCATTTCTAATCTTTGAGAGAAATTCATTCAGAACCCAAAGCTCACATTTGACCCTGGTGTTTGACCCTGTCACTCTGTAACTCTGTAAATCTGTTACTTCCTGTAAAATGAACTCAAAAGGAGAGATGATTGTTTTTTAGGATGGAACTACAGACCCTGCAGGAGGCAGACAGACTAAGAAGCAGAGGATAATGAAAATCCACACCATCTTTGACCAGTGAGGAGGTTAGGTACCACATCCTTTCGTTTAAAGGCTTCTTGAGAGATGGGTTTTGCATGTACAGCTTCATGTTTCCACATCAACATCTGGCATCTACTGCTATTGTCACAACTGCTTTTAGATGCTAGGCCTCCACTGAACACATTTAATTTCGATTAGTGTCACTGTGAACGGCAATCTTGTGCACTACAAGTTAATTGGTACATTCAGATGGCATGTGTTTCATGGTTTAGCTGGTAGTCCTGCTGGCAGGCAGTGGGGGATGTTTTTCCAATCCTCACAATAGCCAGGATTATGGAAGACTTGCTCAAGACTTGCTTATTGCTTCCTGAGAGCTTCTTTAGAGACTAGCAGGTAGAGCTGCTGCTCGTGGCTGAATCCTGAAACTGTAACACTGCACTGGGATAATTAGTGGGCCCTGTTGTTGAATTAACCCGAATCAAACCTGAGTGGAAGAAATTAGAAATACCGTATGAAGAGTGCATGAAGCTGCAGTGTCAATTGGGGTCAAAAGAATCGGAAACTTTGTACAATGACGAAGCTAGAGAATACAATGACACCACTAAGGACTTTGTGAGTGGGTAGAGGAGATGGATATAAATGAGAAAAGGAAACACAAAAGGAGAATATGAGAGCAGGGAGAGCAGCCAGGCTTATGAGGGGGTTGTCAGCAAAAAGCTCTCTTTGTTGGCAGTAGTCCCTGTTCGGTCGCCGGTCTCACTGTGCTACACTATCATTAGCTAGAGAATAGAGGCCAGAATCCATGGCAAACTGCCTCTCTCTCCAAATAAAGACGGCGCAATAGATTTGAGTTCTACGTTGAGCAGATTCAATTAAATGACTTCTGGATCCTTGCTTTGCTTGCGCAAATCTTTCAAGGGTCCATATCGGAGGCCCAATGCTGTCCACAGTTATGTAGTCCCTATTCATGTATAGGTTTAAAGGAGCAATATCTTAAAAAAGATGCAGTGACAAATCTAGCCCTTTTAATTCTAAAATTGAAACCATTACACTACATTAGAGAACACATACATGACTAAGTGAATGTTATTTTTTTATCCATTAAAATTTCCCATACACTAACAATATTCAGTCAGAACATTAAGAGCACACGCCTAACATTGTGTAGGTCCCACTTGTGCCGGCATAACACCTCTGACCTGTCGGGGCAAAGACTTGACAAAACCTCTGAAGGTGTCCTGTGGTATCTAGCACCAAGACGTTAGAAGCAGATCCTTTAAGTCCTAAATTACACTGCCTCAACCACTACATTGCAAGGTGGAGTCTCCATGAACCAGATGCCTGATCAGATTGAGATCTAGAAATTCTGGAGGCTAAATCAACACATTAACCTCAATATCTTCAGTGTGGCAGGACAGATCATCCTCCTGAAAAAGGCAGCTGCCATTAGGAAACAGCATTCCAATGAAGGGGTGTACTTGATCTACAACAACATCTGGTTCAGGTGGTACATGCTAAAGAAACATCTACATGAATGCCAAGACCCAAGGTTTCCCAATGCATCACACTGCCTCTGCCGGCTTGCCATGTTCTTGGTGCCATCCACACAGGTGAACCGCTAAGAGGAAATGGACTTCATGAGTCATGAGGAAAAGGTGCATTTCTGTAAGAAGGGAAGGAGGTCACAGTTAGAATGCCATGTTTACACTGATGATACAACCTGCACAGTAATAGAGACAATATAAAACACGCAAAGAAAAGAAAGTATTCCTGTCACTGATACTTACACCTATTACACCCCACAATAAATTAAAGATCTCTACATGACTGCAGATTAGATCTTTTGTACTCCACTCACCCACCTGATAAGATTGATCCCTGAGGTTCGAAGCTAGATCTCTGTGAAGCTACTTTGTGACACGTCCTTGGTTAAAAGCACTATATAAATAAACCTGACTTGACTTGAAGCAGTAAACATTTAATATCACCACACTGGTAGCTGATGAATTCTCCCCCCCTCTGGAGAAAAACACAACTGATGGGGTAGTCACACACCCATGGTGATGCCTTCTGTTTAGGCCTCCACCACATCCACCAAGGCTTGATCTCATACTGTGGGACTGCTATTATTATTAATGGCACAGGCTTATAGCCAGATTGCACTCTGACCAAGACACATTAGTGTCTGTATGCTAGTGACAGACATGCTAGTAGCTGGTATCAACACAGGAACTGACTGGTCAGGTTTACAGACCTGTGCACATGGCATTTCCAATGCCTTAAATGTTAATATTTACATTTTTGTATGTTTAGGGATGAAAATGTATCTACGTACAGGCTAACATAACCTGCTTACATGTATGCATTTGAATAGTCTTTTATAATAGACTACTGCAGTGACATTCCTGCATATAAAGTCCCCCGCCCCTCTCTGCAATCTGTAAGTGACTGCTTAAAGCAGAAATCCTTAAAATAAGATGCTTTAAGTAATTATTAGAAAATTGCTAAAACAGCAATTCCGATTGCATGTTTATAGGGAACTTTATATGGAAATACACTGTAATGTAATGTACTACAAAACATCCTATGTGAAAATCAGTCACAATGAATACAGAAAAGGTCTTTAAGATCTACTTTTCTTTGTCTCAGAAGAAATGAAGCAGATCTCATTGTTGTGTTAACAGAAGAGAAAGATGAGCTTAACATAAGCATTTCACTGCAGGACATTTTGGAGACAAACCCTCCTACACTGACAGACAGCTGGAAGATTTCTGATGTAGAAAACAGCCAGAAAAAGAATCAAGTATGAGGATGAGATCTTGTACTTTTTACAGGTAATCTGTAGGCCCAATCTTTTCTTAATCTGTTTCTCAGTCAAATTTAGAAATGGGGAAAGTCTCACACTCCTTTCAAAATAAACCCCTTTCACATGTATCCGGATATATTCAAAGAGGTTTTTTCCCCTCTTAATTTCCAGCAGCGTTCCTGAAAATCTCTCAATTCGTAACCACACAAAACAACTTGAGCGCTCAGGTGATCATGCCAACACAGCAAGAGGCTACTAATTACTCGCAAAGTTTGAGGCCACATTTCTCAAAAAGCAAGTGTAATGACCAAAATAGACCTAAACACAGTGCAAAGCAAACACTGGCAACAGCACTGTCTCTAAATTCTGATCAAGCATAAAAGAGTTGCATTTTTTTTAATCCTAGCACAAGACATTGTGTGTAATTAAAAAAACAAAAACAAAAAAAAAATGTTAGTCACAACTAGCATGTGCAAGTTAACATTGTGAGCTCATTGTTGCATCACTGCATATTGCCAGTCCACATGAAAACACAGCCATGATGTTTTTTCAATGACCTTCAATGAGATGCTAACTTGCGCATGCTACCTTTGTAGCCATGATTTAGCAACAAGTAACAATTTTGGCATTTAGTTCCAAGATTAAAAATTGTGGTGCTGTGAACCATTTAAAATAACAATAGTGATGCATATATAGTATTCGTTTTGGCTTTTTTATTTTCTTAACGATAGCTGGACCTTCAACAAAGTTTGAAAGACTGTGACTATGTGTAAAAGAAGTAAAGAAGAAGTAAAAGAAATTAAAAAGAGTGTTACGAATATGTCTGAGGAAGCTCCTACGTTTGGTAAAGGCAACTCCTGCTGTTCATTCTGGTACTGCGCTCTTTATTTTACCCTTTGTTTTGAAAAACACAACTTGCCACAGCATTTCTCAACTCCTCACCTCTGGATTCTGATGTGGCCTACGGACAGAAAGGAAAAACAGTGCAGTAATCTAAAGATTTTCTGATCCAAACCAGAAACTACAAGCACAGCTCACAACAAAACATTTCACGTGGTGTGCTGGGGTACATTCCCTCACTCTGAATGCCATTTTCTATTTAATTCCTTTAAACTTGCATCCTCCGTGTGTACGTTGGACACTTTCCTCTGAGCAAATATCCAAAGGCTATGCAAAGGTTTCCCTGCAACAGGCTATGCCATCAAAAACACAGGCATTAAAGCGACTGAATCCCTTAAGACTGCCTGCAAGTCGTCCAGTTTTACAATTCAATTCTCACATCAGCCCGTTTTCTTAGCAGCAGAGTTCCATGATTTAATAATGTACAGCACGAGGGTCAACAGATGCCGCTTCCGATAAACATTCACTGTGGTACCGGCCACTGTGGACTGCCTACTACAAGAGAGAAACGGAGTGAGAAAAAGGTGCCAAAAAAAGTGCACTTCAAGCACTTATCCACCTAAGAGGAGTTGACAAAGGCCTCCATTCTTCTCATGCCTAAGACAAGCCCCCTCTCTCGAGCAAGTTGGGCTGAGGGGTTAAGCTCTGGAGTCGAGGGGACAATAAGTCAGTATGCACGCACACACACATACTGGATCAATGGTACCATTGTTGAGTTCACTGGTTTGAGGCACCAGACACTGAGCTGAAAAACCTTTAACACAGTCGATTAAAAAAGTAAATAAATAAAAGAACAGGCTTTTATCAGTGGTGGGTATCAGGTGATGCTGTAAATGGTTTTCTGGGAAGCATTAGCCACAGAAATAGGTTAAATGCAAATTTGAGGTTTAACTGTGCGGGAAGATGCGCACACACACACACTCAGCTTCAGGTCCCTTACATACTGTAGATCTGATTCTTCTAGAAGAGCTCATTCTTCTTGCATTGGACATTAAACTGCACATTAAAACCTTGAAATGTGTAAAAATAAATAAATAAATAAAGTTATATATTTATTATTATTATTATTATTATTATTATTGTCGTCAGTCGTCACAGCATTTCACTACTAGCTACACCGCAAACCTTGATTTGATTCATTTCATCTGCTCTATTAAAATGCAATAAAATTACCCTAGTGCTGTTCATTTTTTTAAATACCAACCTACCCGAAGACATCTGATAAAGATTAGTCATTTGGCTAAATCTGTCACATTGATATCAGGACAAATGATGCTGATTAGTGTGTACTGCACCTGTTACATAAACACAGCAAAGTTAAATGTCAGAGTACGGAAAAAAAATAATACCGGATGGAAGTACAAACTACAGGCTGGAGGTTTAAAAGAGTTCGTCTTCCCCCAGCTGTCAGAGCAGTGCTCAGGCCCAGCCTGGCATATTTCACATTAGAGCAACTCCCTTCAGGTTTTAATCAGATTCATCGCAGTGACTTGGTGGAACCGCGCCACAGAAAAGCGGCTGTTGGACGACCTCCCATAACCCTGGCCTTGGGTTGGAGTTGGCAAGCGTTCCATCCTGTCATTGACAACAGCTCCTGCTTGTAGAAGAGTTATTACTACTGCACGGAGCTCTGGCAGGACCAAAGAGAGCAAACTGTAGCAGATGTGAGTCAATGTCAAAGTAAAACTCGGAAACTGTGTTGTCTGCTGAGCCAAATGTACACGATTAAGTACACAGTTTTTTGTGTTTTGTTTTTGAAAAGTTCGAACCCTCTAAAGGGTCTGTTATATAAACCAAGGAATTCACTTTCAGTTTATTATTCTGTTTTTGGTAATGGGCCAACATACGCTAGACTGGGTGGCCACTAGTGTTGCTAAAAATAAATATATAAATTTATTTATTTATCAACACATTTTTTTCTAGAGGTGGTTACAAATATATATATTTATATTATATATATATTTTATATACAGTAGAGTCAATACCTTTCCAAGCACTGATTGTAACCTTTAGGACAAACCATAGGGCTAAACATTGGAGAAAAAAATTAATAAATAAAATAATTGTTGCTGGATATCATCATGATATTAGAAATGATCACTTATCACAATTGGCTCTGAATTTCAGATAGGATGTGCCTTACATATAGATTTTTTTTCTTTGTGCAAGTAATCAGAAACTATAATCAGCATTTGTCTTTATACCAAAAATACACAGATTAATTGTGTGCAAAGCAAAGTTCAGGGATCCCTCTGCTAATATTGCAATATAGTATTTTTATCATATAGAGCCCAACCCTAACTGATGACTTGACATTGGCTGGAAATTACTATTACGGTTTTATTAAAAGCGCTCTAGTCACGGGTCCTGCAGAATTAAATTTTTTAATGGTTCTTTGCCTGGTTAAAGGACTTCTCTGAATGGTGAAAAACCTTTTGTTATTGTTTTCACGAACAACATTTAAAGAAATTGTTCCATGAAGCACCAAAAAGAGTTTAACTCTTGTTACAAGTTAAAGAACCCTTTTTCAATACTATATAGACCTCGGTTTGCTTCAGCGTGTGTTTCAATACTGTTAGAATTTCTTCACCATGTGGAAGCACAGCACACTGCTACATTATACAAGTGGTCACACACAACGTTAGAAGAAAAAAGCACTGTGAGGGATCATCTTTTCAACCTGAACGCTGATACAGATTGTATCATAGCAACACAGAGTACAGACTTCAACTACAGACTGCTAGAAAGGTCAAACTAGCCAAATGCAATTCTGCATTTATAATTAGTGCTTTTATCAATTATTATTTATCACGTTACCTTGTTAACATGCATTCATTTATAAACAGTATTTTATTATTTATACACAAACAGAAGAAGGAAAAAAACGTTTAATGGTAGTCCATTTTTGAGCATTTCTATTGGTCCAATTATTATGAGTGACACTACGTAAAGAACAACTGCCAGATTATGTCAAATAAAATTATGTATTAAAAAAAAAAAAAAAAAAAGACATTTTTGCATGAACGGCAGTCCTGGAGTGAAAATGATTATCCTATTTAGCATTTTTACAGACCAGTACATAAAGATACAGTACAGTACAGACTGGGGTCACTGGAGCACAGTGGAGCACACTGTTACTCTAACATTAGACACAGCTTCATCCCCGCCAATAACCGAGTAACATAAGCTTCTGGATAAATAAAGACTCTTAAACCAGTTTAAAATAAACACATACATTACAAACAGATACAACGACATCTCTTCACCACAGCCACCACTATCTATTCAGAGAATCGCTATTAGAAATGTGAAAAGGGTCGTGAAATGCCTTAGAAAGAAAGTGGTGGCAAAATGGCCTCACAGGGGTTTTAAAACATGGTTCCCATGACTGTTTTGTACTTGTAATTGAATTGAGCGTTACATAATCCCTGCCTATTGTAATAATCGTCAGACCTTTTGAACATTCTTCTTTCGCTACTGTATTAAATATTTAAGCACCAAAAGCACTGAATGACAGACTCTAGCCACCGTTATGACACTCGCACAGCTGGGACGCAAGAAAAAAAAGTTCAAAACCACAGGTCTGGATTTTTGTAATAATACAATATTCAATTTGCAAAACAGTGTTCTCTACTCTAGCTTAAATGTGTATAGGCCATAATGGACTGACCCCAGGAGACCCACATGCCTGTAGAGGTATTCACCATATGATTCTCACACTATCTACACATAGATACAGGGATTTGGAGGCCTAGAGGGATGCACTGCAGCTGCAGCTCACACCGTCCAGGGACAGTTAGCTATTGTGATAGAGGTACCGTGACAATTTTCAAACACACACACACATTAATTCCTTTTTCCCTGGCCACAGTTTTCAACCTGACTTTCGGCCAAAGAAGTTTTTTTTTTTGTGTGCTCTCCATCTCATTCTACTTTTAAATTCTAGCACCTGCTTCTCATACAAAGCAAATATTCTACATAATCTGGCTACAACAAAGCCCCTGACTAAACCCAGGTCTCTTAGGGCAGCATGAGAGAGAAATCTCATTGTGAATGCAGCAAGATACAAAAGAGAAGTGAAGTATCCCATTACACACGCATATGCCTGTGAATGAGCAAGAAGCTGAGGAGCCAATCCTGTATTTGTTCAAAGGAGAACTGAAACAAAGACCCTTGTTCAGTGCTGTTCTTTACAAAGAGGAGTTATGATGTGACCAAAAGAACACACCTTTCTTCCTTAATCAACATCGAACATGCACAAACCTTAAAACACACACATACACACACACAGCCCTGAAAAGATATGAACCCACGACTAAAATCCACAGAAAGTTCATACCTCATAAACACATACGAACATTACTGTTACAAGTCAAACGTATTCCATTTAATATGTAAATGCATGTAAAAATATGCAGAACCTCCAGCCTCTCCCTATATAATTAATGGCTAGTGCTGCCGGACAACAAAATAAGTTCCTTTAAACTGTAAAAGATTAAACAAAATATTCATAGCTTCAGGTGCTCTCTCCACTGAAGGCACCACCGTTAAGCACCCATTAAAGCTCTAGATGGCAAGGCTAAATCCCATTTGTTTACACAGTTCCAATTAAATGGATCCATTAGGGCAAACTAAAATAGAGAAAACTAAGTGAGGCGGCCAGCAACAGAGTGCACAACTAAGCTGGCAATCCAAGCCCAGCGATGCACAATGCCAGTTTGGGAAGATGGTCTGTTTTGCTTGTATCATGTGCTAAGCAGAGCGGTTAATGCACTGAAACAGGATTGTAGTTTTCCAAGTGAGCGGGCTGACAGAAATTTGCTTCTGTAGCTCCTAAACTAGAATTCTGACTCAGTGCTATGGCATCTACAAAATGGGTTTAGCTTTGGTGAAGACTGAAGCTCTGGACAAAAACAAATGTCATATCACAAGAGCTTGTTAAAAGAAGCATCATAGCTTCTAGTGATGCACAAAGATACTGGATTCGTATCTGTATTGGCAGATGTTGGCATAAGAAATGATTGGTTTTAGACAGATGTTTAAATCTGACTGATTTTTCGAAATAGTACATTTACGGTTCTCTGGAAGAGCCAGATATGTAGGGGACACTGGGTTAGCACATTAAAATGTCAGTGTTCTACTGATTTTATTTGCATTTGGAACTCCTATAAATGTTAGAATTCTTCTTAATGCCAAACCAGCTATATTTTGTCATAATTTTATCTGTCCATCTGCATCTGCCTTAACACATATACACGTTTACACAAAAAAATGGATCAGCCTAGGATAGTTTCATATTGCTATATAGAGAACAAATACACTCTGAATAAACTAAATTACACTCCCGTGTGGCTTATTTGTATCTTATTTGAGGTCTCAAAAGATCAGCAAATGTTTTCAAGCACATTACAATTATAAAATTATAGATGCATGATTATATCAGAATCACACATCCATAATTATCCATAAACTGATATTTAAATATATTTAATAAACACCAGAGGAGCAGTATGTTTATGTGATGCTGGCACAGTGGGCTAAAATATTCATATTCATATTAAAGCTCTACAGAACCAAGTACTATATTTTTCTGTAATAATAATCCTGCTAAGGTAATGGCTAGATAGCCCTAATTCCTGAGCTTCATCAGAAACAACCATTTATCTGGGCAGTCAGTGTTACATGCTTACAAGAATATATTTTTTTAAATACTAAAATCATTCTTAAGAGCCGCTGTGATGCAAAAACCTTCAAATCTCCAAAAACGGTATATTTACAAGAGAGGACAAATGGAATGGAAATCAGGCAGAAAGGCTTTATTGGTCATTTTGGAGTGTTTCTTTTGGTACACTAATTACAAAATTTTACACAATGTGAAGAACAAATGTCAGGTTCAATTATGTCAAAACATGACTGTAACAATCTGTAACACAGTTACCAATAGATGGTTTGGTTAATTAATGCTGCATTCAATTATATCAGATTCAGATGACATCTAAAACCAGTCTGCCTAACCCAAACATCAGCTAGCCTAATTATCTGAAAACAGGAAATTTGTGATATTTTTCATCATACTTGTTTGCATGTATTGTCATATTACACAGTGCTTTTACAAGCAAAAGCAGGCCTGTTATTGTTGGGCCCGTCATTATAAGAGTGTTATCAACTTATTGTACAATAAATGGACATGACCTCAATCATTTTTGCTGATCTTGGTAATGCGCATTGTGTTTACTAAGTGAGAAAAGCCCATTGATATAAATGAGCCAGTTTATTGACTTTGTTTAAAAACAGCAGGTTATTTCATTTATGTTTTATTTATTTTGCATGTTTAAGCATTGCTTAAATTCCAATCACAGGTAAAATTGTTTAATAATTAAAAGTTTATTGCTCTTTAAAAGGGTGTAATTTAATTCTTATGCCATTATATTATCATTGTTATATCAGTGATATAAAACGTCTTTATAATATCTTATAATACGGACAATAATATTGTTGCAAATCACTGCAATGATTTCTGTGAATAATGAATTCTGTGAATTTTTATTGCCAAGATGAATAGTTATTTTAAAAATTTAAAAATATATAATAATAAATAAAAACCTTACCAGATGCCCAAGACCTCTGCACTGTATATCACCAGGGAAAAGCATATGAGTTGATAAAAATGAATAATAATAAAATAAAAAGACAGCTGCACCCCCAAAAAATGAATACTCCTTAGTGAAGTTGAAAGGCTCACATCATAAATGAAAGAAAAGAACTCAAACGCTGCTTTAGACCATAAGAGAAGACAAATATAGTCTACCAAAAATACAATCTTGCTCATA
Source organism: Salminus brasiliensis (assembly GCF_030463535.1). Lineage (NCBI taxonomy): Eukaryota > Metazoa > Chordata > Actinopteri > Characiformes > Bryconidae > Salminus > Salminus brasiliensis. The sequence goes on from NC_132899.1 coordinate 15,974,009, forward strand.
ATGATATACTTCTGCACAAAGCCTGTCCCTCAGGCTCATGATAAGTACATCTTGACAGTCATTGCTAATGGACATTCTCGGCAGACAGTAGTGCAACGCTAGATGCTAATTAAGGGACAAATGAAGGGATAAAAAAAAAAAAAGCCTTAAAAGAATCTTAGCCGCACTTATGATTTATTCTTTTTGTAGACATGTCCATCTTCCTTTCCTCTCCTGGACATTTTCTCTGGGTGATGAAACAAACATATGCTATTTCATACATTTTAATGAGACAGAAGACATGATCTAAGAACACCCAAGGCTGATGAAAATTGGGGGAAATGATGAGCAAGCATGTCACAACAGCTGTGTATCGTCAGTGTGCCCAGCAAAACTTCACATTGTCGAAATGGTGACTTTATGTAAAAAAGGTCGAGGAGACTACAGGCCAGAGGATGTGGAACCCTGCTTAGCACCTCAAAACAGTCCACCATGCTGTCCTAATTAGATTAGATTAATGTAAAAAAAACTTCTAATTTAATATATGTACAAGTTTGGGTCATTGGTCCAGTCACCAGAAATGAAATGAACACTATATTGCACTAAAATGCATCTGCCACACTTGCAAGGTGTGCAGGAGGGTGCATGATGTTGGGATGTTTTTTTTTATGCATGAAAATATATACTCTTAAATTCTGAACTTAACAGTAAAAATAACAGATGCTCTGAATCAGTAATCAAAACAAAAGCCTAAATGAGCTTGAGCACTTTATGAAGCTTGGCAGGGGTGCACCTGTGGGGAATAACAGCAGCACACCAACACTGAGTGTGTGCACGGTTGTGCATGTGTGCGCAATTCTGAAACAGTGTGAGTCTTAGCAATCTGTCCAGCAAGCTTGGATGAGCAATCGATTAGATAAAAGCTCATACTGAGAAAGAGAGGCAGCCATTTCTCCAGTGAGGTGAAGGTGTTGAACTGAAAGAAAATTGATTAATTCAAGTTAACTGATTTGGGGACGGAGTGGGGCAATCTCTGCATTATTCAGTGCAGAACATCAGGTCCTTTCCGGCACCTCAAAGCAAAAAAGCTGAGAATACAGAAATTTAATTTTGCAGCAATATAAATAATTAGTAAATACAAACAAAATCCAACACTAAAGCACAAGGATGTGAGCTGTCCATATAAGCTCTAACAAAGCTATGGCTTAGTCAAGAGTGGCAAAACCGAGACAGAGTCAACAGGGCGCCACAGGGATGGGTCCAAACATCTCGCTTAACTCTGGCGTTCGATTTCATTTTAAGAAGCTCAAAGCCCCTGAACCCTATGGGTTAAACCACAGTTCACCTGCCTAACGCCGGGTTCTTTGCTCACTGCTTTCTTCACAATGAAAAAGAACCAGACGAAAATGTCTCTGATGAAACCAGAGGACAAAACCCACACGAGAGCGAAGGAGCATGTCAGGGGGAAAAACAGCACCACATTTTCCATTTTCCTCTACAGGCGAAAAAGCACATGAATTATGGATGCAAGCTAGCCAAGAGCGCGAGAATTTGATCCCTGACCAGACAGCTCTTGGCTCCCTGTGGAGACGCCCCCCTGCTGCTTCCTTTTCACATTGCCACCATCCATTCCACACTACCCACTCCAAAGAGCTGGGTCCGAGCAGCAGCCAAACACTCTCAGCCTCAACCTGTCAGCCGCTGAGGCCACCGCCTGGCCAGAGGACACGGAACACTGCTCAGGTCCTCAAAACAGACCACCCTCCTCTTTCTGATTAGATTAGATTCTTGTCAAGCAGTGCTGCCGCCCCATCCTTGATCTAAAAGAAAAATGCTGTTATAATGGCCTGCTCTGAGCCATTTTTTATCTGTCCCCTGATACACTGAACGTTATCACACTAATGGTCATGACGCATGGCAGGCCTGTGGCATCCATAAGGTTGCTGGAGCACACCTAATATATGCACAAATGAAGATCCTCTGGGGTGAACCCTAAATCATGTGTGGAAAGCCACAACACATCTGGGATCAACATGGCCAGGCTGTTACTGTAAGCACCCTGACCTCTAACTCACCTTCCAGATGATAAGACAATGCACATGACTTTCACCCGAACCCACAGAGGCTCAACAGGCAACGTAAATAGACTTGCAAAAAAACATGTTTAAGGACATTAAATATAGGTAGAGCCGAGCCAAGGCCATACTGAGGGTTTGGTGATGTTGATATCAGATATCTTCTGAGATCAATACCAAAGCTGATACCAAAGCATTTAGAAACATTTGAAATTGGTACTAGATCTAGGTGGATTAGCATTACAGAGAAATTTAGTATTTAATTTCTTAAGGACTGCAAATACAGTATAACATAAAATATTATAGAAATTATAATTCTATTATTATCTATTATTAAATATACCATTAAATATCAGCATGAAATAGCAGTCAAATTTAAAGTATCTGTCCTAGGCTTAGCTTTTTGAAGGCAATTATTTTCCAATATCAATATTCTAATAACCCAGAATACTGGTATCCAGTTTTACAAACAGTAAAATTGACTGTTCATCTGCTTTTTAAGATAAGTTAGGTAATTTATTATGAAATCAGTAACTCCGAAATAAATCAAATACAGCTACAACCACATCATGTGATAAAACAGTAGTAATTTTAAAAATAAAGGGAAAGAATCCCAACAGATTAGCGGCTCATGTCAAACACTGCAAGGCAAAATAAAACAAACAAACAAAAAAAGAGAAAGTAACACCCAACCATCAACCATTCCAGCAATACAAATTCTTACCAAAAAACAAACAAACAAAAAAACGTAACAAAACAAAACGCTGACCTTTCTTCCACAGATCACGTGAATTAGAAGCTCAGAATAGAGGCCTTCAGAACTGAGGCAGACAGGCGGTCTCATTCAAACAAAGCAAATTTTAATTTGAGCATTCCACATTAAATTGCCCATGAGAGAAAGCAAGATCATATTTTCGCTCATTGCTTCATCATAAATCACTGTCCTTTATCCAGGAAGTGGGACGGCACGCTCTCGCTGAAATCTAGTCTGCATGCCTTCGTAAACTACGGCCATCAGTACAACAAATTACCTCAGGCTCTCACAAGTATGCTCATTATTCATTGCAGTTGTTTTTCGAACGTAACATTTTACTACCGTGACAGTGCTGCACATTCACAGCCTTCAGACCACAACGAACAAAAATGATGTCATGAGTCTTACTGTAAACCGCTTCATATGGGCAGATTTGTTTCATGTGGCCTGGAGATGCATCTCCAATTTCTTGAAACAGCGCACTGGCCCCAGCGAACAAACCTCAGCCTTGGCTTTCAAAGCTCTTCAAGGCTTCGCTTACCAATACTGGAAAGCAGGAGTGAGTTACATTAGACCAGTTAAAGGTTCAGCCTTGCTCACTCATTCAATACAGATCTTTGGGAAGGCCTTATCAGTTTCAAATAGACAAGACATGTGACAAACCTGAGTACTTCCAAACACCCAGCAGCCAGACACAGGGAGAACATCACAAGTCAACAACTATGCGCTTGTAATTATGCCTAGGCTTGAGCCTTCCTGCTTAATCCACATCATTTGTTTGTCAAATTGAGGGTGGAGGGAAGGGATAAGAAATTATATTCGTGCAGCGCAAATTAATATGGTTGGATCCAGTTTTTTGGGCCGCTGATTAAGTTTTTCGAGAGATGGATCACGGCCTTGAGAATGGTGCCCGCCGGCAACACTTTTTAATTATCACACAGTTATCGAGAGCATCAATAGAGCACTCAATGAGCGGCGTTCATCGGCAGGACTCTGCCCTGCGCTCATTGGATTTTTCAGTCAAATGAGAGTCCTTAATAGTCTCATCTAGAAAGCAGCGGAAGGTCCTTTCTTTCTCCCTCCTTCAATAGGCAATGGCTGTAATTATTGAGTTGGTGCCAAAATGTGCCAAGAAATGTCTCTCACAATTACAAAACCCAAACATAACCCAGTAATATTCTGCTTTTATTAATGTCCATTTAATTCCCTTCAACTGAATATAGCTGTACAAGGGCAGAGACCTTTCATTAAGCCACTGACCACCACTTCATAAAAAAGATAATAAAATTAGGTTAGACTTCACATTAGTCTACTTAAACGCCCATGGCAGCCTTGAACATTGAAGAGGAAAATTCTGAAGGGACTGTATCATAACTGACTTACTTGATGTTCAGGAAAAGGAAAAAACAAACAAAGAGTAATATGTAAATACTGGCAACGTTTCTATATGTACTGCTCACTCCCAAGCCCATAGCGTCTACATGTGTAGACTAAAGTGTAAAAAAAGCCTGATTGAAGTCATGAAAAAACAACACACTGACCTATTCAGCTTACAGCAGTTTAGCCCAGCCCATTCATGCTGATGTAATGAGAGCTTTAGCCCAGACAGCTTTTTAAATGAAGGACAATACAGGGCAGCCATTCAGAAGAGAGATTATTTGCATATACATATCTGTCTTATAGGCACAGTACCAAACCACAAACAGGCTGCTTAATTCAAAAGAACAAAAACAACTTTATGGAAACTGATCATTTAAAAACGAGTTATTATATGTTGTTTTTTTATATATATATATAAAAAGAAAACAACATATAATAACTCGTCCTTTAACTGCAAACCTTTGTGATATATATCACAAAGGTTTGCAGTTAAAGGACCACTATTTTCCTTCTATATCATTATTTTTCATAAATATTTGTGTTTGTGGGTTTATCAAACCCTCATAAAAAGAAACGTTATCAAAGCCTTTATAATAATAAAGAAAACAACATAATTCATTTTTAAATTATCAGTTTCCACAAATGTGTTTTTCTTCTTTTGAATTAAGCAGTCCATTTGTGGTAATGTGCCTTTAAGACAGATATGTATATGCAAATAATCTCTCTTCTGAATGGCTGCCCTGTATTGTCCCTCATTTAAAAAGCTGTCTGGGCTAAAGCTTTCATATATATATATATATATATATATATATATATATATATATATATATATATATATATATATATATATATATATAACAAAGTATTTAAAGCAGCATTATGTAGAAATGATATTTCTGGCTCCTGGCCTTCCCCTACAGTGAGGAAGTGTAATTCATGCTTTGAGCCCTAAAAAGACACGCATTTCTGAACAAGCTGGGAGATACAGGACTGTCCTCAAAAGTGAAAGAATTGTGTGGAATGAAGCGGTACAGTGATATGACTTTATTTCCGCCCACTTTACCATACATAGTGCAGTAAACAGCGTACCGTGCACACACTGGCAATGATAGAGACACTATGCTTCCTATTACATGGAGAGAGTTCAACCACATTACATATCCATTCCAAAAATGAGCTCATTTCATAAAGAGAGACATTAGCTTTACTACAGTGAAGGCTGCAGTCCACATACACGTAAAGATGCCTCTAGACACTTTGGCATGGTATTATGCACTACAGCTGAGGCAATCACTTCGACTCAAGAGGGGAAATGTGCATAAAGGTGTCTGGATTGGTTTTGGGGTCTGACATGCGACTGAAACAAGGTTTAGAAGCCCCAGCAAGAGCCTGGGTTGGATTAAGCCACTTAAAAAAAAAAAAACTCCATACTCAATCCCAGTCCAGGGCAGCCCACATCATACACCTTCATCTAGCACACCTGAATGAAGCTCCTCGTGTGTTGGGTCAGGTGTGTTAGTTACAGTTGTATGGAAAACCACACAAACGCGCTCTGAGGCCGGGAATCAGTCCCACAGCCACATGTTCTTCAGTCAGTCAGTCAGATGGAGCTCGTATCAATAATTCAATCACATCTAATGCAATTGCGGCAACACGAGTTCAAAACAAAGCAGGGGAGGGTAGTATCGATAGCAAAGTGTCGACAGTAAATTCTCCCTGTGTTATATATTCTAGCCTAACCTTTAACCGAGGAGCTTTGCTTAGTTTAAAGAGAGATTGTCTCGAACATGGAACTTTCCCAAATTCAGCACCACGTCCCTATTCGCCTCCATACGAATCCTTAAAGCTACCGGATCTCTCACCAAATCCTCACAAAGCCTACCTGAGCAAGTTCACGCAGTCTACTATCGACCAGTCCTCCAAAACCAGCTGTGGAAGGCGAAAGCGACGTGCCCTCAGATCCACCGCATCTGCTCGACTCTCCACACGGCGTGAAGAGGAGCCTGTAGCTCCGACTGACTGACTGAGTGAGTGAGTGAGAGAGAGAGATAGAGAGAGAGAGTGTGTGTGTGTGTAAGAGAGAGAGTGAGTGAGAGAGTGTGCCATCGCTGCACTTCCAGGAACAAAATCAGCGCACACTTCACGCATGCGTCTCCGTCTGACACGGCTCCGGTTACTCACCACATAAAAGTCCCCCGTCCAGAAGAGCCGGAGGGATTCCTCTGAACGTGCGGGTTAAAAGCACAAGTTGGCGATGCCGTCCGTCCGCATCCTCTCGTTCTCCGCCATCTTCACTGGGACTGAAGGGAGGAGGAGGAGGAGGATGAGGAGGAGGAGGGCTCACTCCCACAGCTCGCTGTTTACTTCGGCCAGCCCACCTCACAAACTCACACCCACTGTCCCTCTGCAAATGAAGGCGAGCAGACTGAGAAGACTGCTGAACTTTATTCATTTTCCTTAACCTACGTTTAATGTTTTGCATTCAGCTCTTACTTAGCTACTAAAGCCACAAACACGTGTGTGTGTTATAAATCTCCCATCAGACGACAGACGGTGTTTTTAATATATTGTCAATTTATCTCCAAATCTATTCAGACTATCGCGGTATTACACTGTCTGCTAACACGTGCAGACACCGGCCCACACACAGAGCTGCATTCAGTAAACACAGGCTACACACACACACACATTACTGTCAGTACCTGTATATGATGAAAATGGCCTTGAATGCCATAATCCTTTAAAACCCCATTTGCACTTCCTTCCCAAATTATTCCCAAAACTAGTAGATCAGATAAAACAACGATGACAAGCACAAAGTTACAAATGATGTAATTAATAAAGAGATGGCTGCAGTCCAGTGTAAAGGTAAATGTATTTTACACTGCCTCTTGACGCCTTAGCACAGTTTAATGCACTAAAACTAGAAAATAAAGTCAGAAATAAAGGACAGAAAATCAATATGAATAACAAACTCAATGTCTTCACTGACATTCAGTCCTCTCTCATTGTTCAATGGTAAAGAGAGAATCACGTGTACTACTCTCTCTCTTTCTCTCTCAACCAGTTAAGATGGTCTTATACTAAGATACCTTTGTAAAACTTAAATCGGTATAGAAACATGTTTCCACCAGATAATGTTACGATGTTTATGTTAGCAACATTTGAGCATAGCAATACACTGTCTAAACAAGGTCACACAAGCTACCTAACTTATGTAATTCACCACATTTGTTATAAACATGTTTTTGCTAGAACATTCCCACAACGTGAGACAAGAAGGACAAATGTTAAGTTACAGAAGATGAGTAGGACTGGTTATGAAACTGAGCTGACCTGAGGAGTAGGGCTGGCCTGAGATTTTCTAACATACGGGCGGGTTTTATGTACTTAAACCTTGTGCAAGTGTTGAACTAAAAACCTGAAACATTGGCCTTGTTGAAACAACATTCAAACGTTTACAGGCCGCGTGTTTCTGCCCGCCATGGCTGGATTGGTGTTTTAGCTCTGGTTAGCTCTCAGTTCAACAAGCAGGCCTCCTAATGAACTGAGACTGAGGAGGCGGGGAGCTGTTTTTAAACAACAGTTGGAGGACAAAATAAATAAGGCAGGTCATGGGAACAGTCCATGCAGTTTTAAAAGTTACATTATATATTGAACCACAGGGTCATCCAGCTAAATAATTGAAATTACACAGACTCAGACACGCTGGGTTTTGGGGGGCCTGCAGCAGTGAAAGGCATTTGGTCCATGTCTGAACGCAGCTGCTTGAACACTACACAATATAGCCATTGGACCAGGGAGCAAAATCCAGCAGCTCCACCAGTCATTTCTTAAATCAAAGTTAGATGCTTATCAAATCATGGCGACAAATCGAATGACTTTACAGTGAGAGCTTTGAACGCACCGTCCCACTGTTTAAAGTATAAGATCCTTGAAGACCTTTTGGGCCCTTTTCTCAGTCTGAAACTGTAGAGGAACCTCTTAAGGTGCTTTGAAGAACCTTCAAGAAAAGGTTTTTGGAAGAAAAGGGTTCCTTTTCTTGAAGGTTCTTCAAAGCACCTTAAGAGGTTTCTCCAGTTTCAAATTTAAGAACCCATAGAAATGTCTAGTAATGTATAGTTCCTTACAGAACTTCTGTTAATAGATGCATATAATATTTAGAATCATTTAATTTCCTAGTAAATGTGGTTTTTCTGTAGTCTGCAGTGCATGTTAGTATTCCTAATGGCACACTGGTTCCCCAACTCATCCATGTTCATCCAGTCACCAAGTACTTGCAAGTTTACAGAATTGACAACAGGGCACACAGTTCACACATAAACCAGTATTTATTCTTTGCCTTTAATAAATCCCATCTGGCACTTTAAACCTTACATTATTAAGAAATATCATCAAGATATAAACCAATAAAACTAAATGCTGACCCTAGACTACCATGAGACAATGCACTCATGCCACTTGCTAATTAAATGAATGAGTAGACACACAAGTAAGTGTAGATACATGGCTGTGGTTTCAGTGGTTTCTGGAATGGCGCCAGTGCTTCAGAGGAAATATTCCTGGAGAACAGTCTGACCGGGACTGAAATCTGCATCTCCAACACAGCATTACAAGGTTTTCCTGAAACAACAAAATTCACAGAAAATCATCTTGACCAAGGATTCCTGAATGTATTACTGGGTCTCTAATCTCAACACACTGTGGCAGAAAGTTCAATTCTGTATTAGACATCACAAATCAAACAAAACACTACTTATTCAGGATGACTACAGAAGCAAACATTAAAACTGAAGTACGAATAATTGTTAACATGCTTTTTTTGTCAAATTCAGCAAAGAACCAGCTCATGCTGCTTAAGTTCACTTGTTTTTGGCACCACTATTAAAAAATCCTTCTAGTTCAATTTCCACAAACTTGCAAGAACATTTCACCCTTTACGTTCATATGGCTCAAATTCTAAGGATGCAGAGTGGTTGCACTGTCAGATACACTAAATCAAACATTTTAAACCACTCAATCAATAAGAACCAACCACCTTTAAACAACTCTAACCAAAAGATCCAAACCACTTTAAACCACATTCCCAACTACTTTCAAACAAAAACAATTATTTAATAAATAATAATTTATTTAATAATTTAATATTTAGACCAAGGATTAGAATCGGTCCAAATGAGATTCAAACAGATGATTCGAATAACTCAGAACCGATTCAAACCAAAGATTCGAATCCCTTTAAAAAAGATTCGAATCAACAGCTACAAATACTTTACACGTTACAGTCACAACACACAGAAAACGTAGCTATATCAAATATTAAACAATAAAAACGATTTATCTACACATCTTAAAGCTTGATCTCGGCAATTAAATGTAATAAAGTGGTAAATGACATTAGACTAGGCTACACAGACATTAGCTACATATCTAACACTCCCTCCCTCCCTGCCTCCCTCAGTCTCTAGGATTGACTCACTACAGGCCGGACAGGATAGTGTTTTTACCCGCCGTTACATACAAGTTAACGTCACCATTACAGGGAGATGGGTGGGTAAAATGAGCAATTATAATGAGCGTTTTAATGTCGAACATCCTTCACTCTTCTTTACCGAACAGACAAAAAACCCTAAAAATGTTCAGATTGTTCAGGTGTAGCGAGCTAACGTTAATCGAGCCGAACTGAACACTCGTTTTTGGAGGGCCGCTGGAGGACTTGAGCAGATATCTGATGTGGTGAATGAGCCTGAAGTTATTATTCGAGATTACCGCTCCAACTTAAATGGGTTAACAGTTGCATTCAGGCACGTCCATTTAGCTCAGCGGATCACGAGCTTGAACACAGCTACACCTTCCTCGTTGTGTAGAAAGTGAATCCCGCCCTCCGAAAATGAATCGGTTGAAAGGGTCGTTCAAAAAAAAAAACTACCCACAAACAAATAACAGTAGCTAACAGAGTGAATCCGGACAAAAAGAGCTTTTTACAGATAGCTAGCTAACTACTATCTATATATATAGCTACAGCGGGTCGTTTTAAGCAAAAGTTAGCCTTATTTTTTATTTTATATACAAAGCTCATTTTGCGAGCTAAACTCAAACTACCTTCGTTTTAATACATGTACAAAATAATGCTTTAAGCACTTAAAGCTACTTTTCCAGAAATGCGCGAATTGTTAGCTAACGCAATATTGGTCAGCTCCTGCTACTGCTAACGGTGCAGCTGGAGCGTCTCCAACCGCGTGTAGCTACATTAAACCCGCTACACTGGACTGGAAGTGTAGCTGTTAGGCGGCTTACAGCGCATTTACACACCCAACTCAGAGGAGAGAAGAACCTACAGTGAACCTCCACGCTCGTTTAAATGGAAAATTAGGCTTGTGGGCGTGGCGAGGTTTTATGGGCGTGGCACAGACATGCAGACGCGTGTCAATCAAAGCTTCCGTCTGAATCTTTCACCACAACACAAAGTCAGAACAACGACAGTAAGGTTTTATATGTAAAAGTTCTTAAAAAACAACAACACTTTATTTAACACTAATATTAATATTTTAACACACTTTATCCAGGGTCAGATTTACTTGTTTACTGATGTGTGGATATATACCTGATGCCAACAGGAACAAACAAACAAACATAATAGCAATTATAAACAAATAAATAAGTACCTGCTTTTCTGCTGCGGCCCAGTGCTTGCTTGACTGTGTGGTGTGCTTTTATTAAATAAATGCTCTAAATTAATTCTGAGAACCACTATTAAAAGTAGAGATGAGATGAGTAGAAAAAAACTAGTTAGTAAACTATGCTATCTTAACAACTGAGTTAGATTACATCCTGTGTAATCAGAAATCCAGATGCAGAAAGGTTAGGAAAGGGAGTTGGGGACAATCCTTACTGTTTGCCTTACTTCAGTCATTTAAGACGCAGAAGAGTGCAGGGACACGGCGGTCTGCTTAAAACATGCGCATTGGCGCCATCTGTCGACATGGTGGTGTACTACAACCATTATTTCTGATCTGAACTTTTTGAAGGTTTAAAACAGATAAGAAGAATTCGAGGCCTGGAGCTCAATACACCAACCACACATGGCAATACATAGATGAGCTGCACCAGGAGAGTTTCAACCAGGAAAAAAAAAAACACTTAACTGTGCAGGAATCTGGCACCCGAGGCCCCAACCTGTGGTTTAGCACCCTATCTGAAACATGCATTTAGTAATAGTAGCCATTTATACAGCTTTTAAATCTACTGCTGTGTTCTCAGTGGACAGTGCAGACATTAGTTGTGATCTGGTTTTCCCTGGCATGGGATGAACCTATTTAAAATGCAATCATGGTGGGAAAAAGGGGGGTCCTTAAACTCGTGGTTAAGGTGTCTGGTTTGATTTTTAACCAGTTATTTTACAGAATACATCCTGCAAAAAAAGAAATGCCACGAGAAGAATTTTTATTTTGGCACTTTGTCACACATGAAAATATTCAAAGCATTTTTACAGAGCTGGCAGAAATGTGACATAAGACTGGATGTCTGAGAACATCACACACAAACAGATGCTTGCATGACATGCAGCTGACATCATCAACCTACTTCACCCAGTGTGTCAGGAAGCTAATAGTCCTTTTTTAAATAGTTTTTAGCATTTTTGAGGCCCAGTGGTAGTCAGCAGGCTCCTGAGGACCAGATCACATTGACATGGCTTCTGAAGATTAAAGCAGGCACCATCCAAGATGATCAAGTCAATGAACAGATAGCAGAGTAAAACCTCAGATTCTAAGCTCAGGTTTGTTTTCACTATAGATAATTTGGGCAATGGTAAAAGATGCAGCTATACGCAGACCTACACAACACTTGTGTTAATTGTGCATAGTGGTAGTAAGTAATTTAGTGCTCAGTTTCAGTAAAATAATTGCAAATAATTCAAATCATTCATTTGGTCAGACATGGACTGACTGGATCTAGATATTATGGTAAGAGCCAGGGTGCACATTTAAGATGCATCCCTCATTACCTCATTAACTTTTTTTAGATAAAGCTCTACACTGTATATCTCTGCTTCAAATGTATCCATGAGTAAATGTATTCCTCATAGATGTACAAGGAACATTTAATCATTTGTAAGAAACACTATGTTTGCTGTCTGGCACCTGCCTTGATGGAAATATGTACAGTGACCCTCGCCAAATTAAAACCACCATTTTCCCTTAAAAGGGGAGCTTGTGTAGTGCGGGTAATGCGACGCAAGAATAGCTGCAACTCGATTCCTTATTTACACTCTAAATGCAGCCAATTATTCATTAGTAAATCACTGCAATTTATAAAGCCCTTACAAAGCATGTTGTTTTCCCCCAATGTATGCAAATGCAAAACTGAACTGAAGTCACTGCTTTAAGCCTTGTGTCTTAATCTGAATGAGACGGTATGTACAGAGCTCTGTCTAATTTAAATAAAACCAAAAGGACACACTCTATAAGACTGATACATCACAGGACCTACAGTTTAGCTGAAATCCCATCAAGTAAAAAACACAATATCGCCACCCACTGGACGATTAACACACAACTCGTACCACAAAGAGAAGAAGCGTTAAGACATGGTACAAAATAAAGTGACTCTACCTGAAATCAGTAAAAAATAAAATCATTTTCCCAACGTTTCCTCACTTTACACACATTAAGAGTTTGAAGGCAATACTGATACTGGGAACTCCCATTGGATTCCCCCCCATTCAACGAACAAAAAACTATCCTACCGTTACTGCTCTAACCTCTGAATGGCATGATGTAGTCACAAACAAAACAAGTACAATATATGACTGAAATGAATTATGGCTATTCCCTATTCTTATCCTACTACACTAAATCTAAAACCGCTACCTAAAATATCAAATACATTAAACAAACAAAAGACAAAGCAAAAAATAAAGTACATCGAGTCGGTTGAAAGCTTGCAGTTTTTAGGAATGCAATATAGTGAACAAAGAGTGTACTGGATCTGAAGTCTTATGTTCAATTCAGCGGATGCCTGAATGCCTGATTCGGACCCATTTTTGAGGCATTCATGGCAGATTGATGGCTTTAAAATATCACTACAGCTAACTCTGAACTCTATCTAAAAAACAAGCTCAACATTTCATGACCACTCTACTCTAATGCAAGTCTAACGCAAGTCACAACACTGAGAGAAATCCTTTATCAGGAGAGCGTTCATGTCTGAACATCAGCACATCTGTCCAGTTGGTCAAGTGGGTTAACAGTAATCAGCAGCCAAAAGGTTAAAAAAAATATAGAGAGGGGGGAGGGGTGTTTCCTTTCCTTATACTTACAACAGGACCTATTTACCCACGGAAGAAATATGAACCTGCTCACACACTGAGCTGATGCTGCCATTCTCTACCATGCAGAAGAACTGGGTGGCTGCACACAATGGCTTTTAAATACGATACATACACTAACATGCACTGCGGCCTCTAGACAGCACTACATAATCACCACGTAAAGAAATAACTCCTACAGTCCCGCGAAACGTCACACATCAGTCGGCGTGACCTTGGCCTTCCAGAGTGTAAGCAAAGGCTAAATGCTATGGACCAAAGAAGCTCTAAAAGCTAAGGGCCAGTGTCTGGGTATTTGAGGAAATACGGAATAGGTTAAGAAAGGCTCCAGGGCTACTGAGTGCATGGATGGTGTCCAGTCCCCTCTCCGGCTCTTTTTCTCTCTCTCCATCTCTAGAGTCCTATGGCCAGTGGCAGGTGGATGTCGAACAGTTCAGTGCTGGAGGGGGGCCGTGCTGTGTGTGACCTGCTCGATCCACGGCAGGTAGCGGCTGACTCGCGCATAAACCCCAGGGTACGAGGGGTCGCCGCAGCCGTGACCCCAGGAGATGACCCCTGTGAGCACCCAGCGGCCGGCCTCGCCTTGGCACACCAGAGGACCCCCGCTGTCACCCTGGCAACTGTCGGCATGGTGACGGAGGTCAGGGCTCATGCTGCCGGCACACAGCATGCTATGGCTGGTGAAACGCTCGCCGTAGCGCTTCTTACACTGCCATGTTGGGAGGAGAGGGACCCAGGCCTGGAGGAGAGTATGAGGGTGCTCAGTGTCTGAGAGAGGGAGAGAGAGAGAGAGAGAGAGAGAGAGAAAAAGAGAGATTAATATTGGTTAATAATTAATAAAACATTTTAAAACCATAGTAAAAATCATACTTCAATACTTTTTGTTTTTTAAATACAATAACCTGTACACATTAAATTAATGGCCACTTTAGAATCATTTGATCTGTTAATCATCACAGACAAATCTACAATTTATCATTATTATAATTATTATTCATGCAACATTCTAGCTGTTTTAGGACTAGCCTACTAGAATATAACCTGTTGCAACATAACCTGTTACTAATAGCCAAATCTTGACTTTGATCCAGATTTCTGAACAATATTTTCCCAAAACCTTCTATTTAATTATAGGTGTTTATTACATAAGAAATCTGACAAAAAGAAAACACATGTTTGTTGATGTGAAGCACATCTTACCTGACATTCCCCATCCAGTGATGACACAGGATGCAGGTCTCTTGCCCCACTTGCTGCCAGGTGCAGGCAGGCATGCAGCGTTGGTGTGAGGATTGAAGGACACACACTTTCCCTCAGCTCCCTTCAGCCGGATCAAAGCCACATCATGCTCCCAGCTCTCACTGCTGTACTTCTTGTGCACCTCCACACTCTCCAAAGTGAGCACACGCTCAAAATCATCCTGCTCCTCTGTGTGATAGTCACCCAGCTTCACCACATACCGAGTCGCATCAGTGCCAAACCTGGAGCAGAAAGAGAGAGAGACAGAGGCCAAGAACAAGAGAGAGAGAGAGAGAGAGAGAGAGAGAGCAAGAAATACAGAATCTCGATAAAGTGGAATAAAAAACTCTGGGTCTTGTAAAATCCCAGTTGGTCTGGATGTGTGTACATTTGTTGTTATGTTGTTACAGCTAGGCTTCCAAAATGTTCTCAATCTTTACAGCCCATCTCACATGGGTCCCTTCTAGGCACGTGTAGGCCCCTTCCTGTTCACGTCACTGACCCTGGTGGGACCCTGGTGGGCATCCATATGAGGGACCAACAGGGAACCCATGGACAAAACTTTCTGGTTCCTAGTTGGGCTAAAAATACAGGTCCCACATAGGTGCACCCACATGCATTTGCACAGCTGTGTCAGCAATGGGTGCAACTTAAAGTAGCTGAATGCATTCATTAAAAGGGATGTACACAAATGTGGATGTGGCTATATAGTATAAAAATAGATTTTTCTTGCAATTTTCTGATGCTTCAGGCTATCCAGCAGGTGTCACTCTCACCGTTTGAAACAGTGTGCAGCAGTGAGCAGCCAGCAGGCATTGATGAGAGTGGCCCCACACAGAGGCTTGGAACCCTTAGACTGAGACTTGATCCACAGCGACGCCTGCCACGGCCAGTCCCCCCTGACACAAACACACACATACCAAAAAACAGGGATTTATTAGTAATCATGCCAAACCATGGCAAAATATTCCAGTAAGGTGTGAATTTGAGATAATTCAGTACTGCATCGGCCTATAAGATCAATCACCTGAGAGATTTGTACCCTCCAACGATCCTTTTGCTGCGTCTTTCAGCCCCGCCCCTCATGCCGCAAGTGTGCGTGCCCACTATAGCGATATCTGCCTCTGGCTCTGGCACGTAGTCACAAACCACCCCAGCATCCTGGCCGTGCTTACACACGTGACTGTCCGACCCTTTAGCAGGACACTCTCCCAGAAAGGACTCCTTGCCGGTGCATCTTACGTTGGCCAAGTGGATTGTGCCCTTTCCAGCACCAAAGTAGCCCATTGGACGCGCCTTGGACACTCCACTGCCACAAAGAACAGAAAATTCATACTTGCCTGCCTCTCCCTTTTACTGGAATTAGTCATTCTTGGGCAAAGAATATGTCAGGCTTGGCACGGTACATCATCCAGGCCTCCAATGGGTGAAATGTGTGTGTGTCATCAATCATCATAAGCAGTGTGTCAGTCTTTGTGTATGGGAGCTCCAATTAAAGTGATCCTAGTCGCAATTATGGAGATTACTAAGCAGCCAAAAATGTATTATTATACATATTACTAGTATTGTCAGTTCGACAATAATTGTGTTTATACACAGTCATATCAGAATATTATAACCACCCCTGGTTTGGAATGAACTCGGCCCGATTCAGGGCACGGCCACGTGACAGGGTTTGCTGTACATATAAATAAGCGAGCACACTAGTCAGTTGTAGTAAAATGATCATCATGGGAAAGAATATGATTTGACTGATGTCAAAAATGCCATGTTAATAGAATACCAGTTGAAGGGTCTTGGCATCTTGGAAACTGCTATATTTGTGGGATGTTCTAGAGCTGACATAGTGAAGGTGTAGTGAGAATGGACTACTCCCAGCATCATAAAAGTGGTGCCTAACGGATCACTGAGCAACTGACGCGCACTGTGGAGCAGTTAACCTCTACAATGAACACCTTCAATCACCTAATACAGTCCATGCCATGATGTCTCACGACGGTAGATGGTCCTAATATTCTGATATGACTGTGTATAATAAACTTTATAGTATATTATTGTTTATGTGAACTAATGTATATATTTAAATTAGGTAAAGTGCATAGTGTTAGTACATATGAACAGTATTAGTACTGTACATGTTATCCTACTATTAGAACATGTATCAAATTAAGTCTAATAAGAAATATTTCGTGTTTAGAAGATCACTTAACACAAGCAGGTCCTTACGTGAATCCCAGCTGTCTACAGACCACCGCAGCATTAACGTCATTCCAGCCAGAATCACAGACGCTGCCCCACTCTCCATTCAGGAAGACCTCCACTCTGCCCTCCTTCCTGCTGTCCCCAGACACCAGCCGCACCAGTACCCCTAAGAGGACCCAAACCATCCAGGAGTCATGTTCAGGTAAGCAGCTTGTTTATCAAGCACTTCACTATCTCATGAGCCCAGACCTTCCCTAAAACTTTGTGAAGATGAGAAGAAGATGCAAAGCGAAGGAAATGTGCTTGCACCAGATAACAAGACAGCCCTCATTGAATATTAATTTAGACACACTGCCTTCCGCCAACACAGCCTGCTTTTCCACAACAGTTTAGCAACTTCAGGCATGCTGAGGGCTGAACTACTCTGAATATGACATTAGCACATTAAAGTAATGATAAAAACATGCAATGCTTAGAAAATATATTAAAGACTGAGGTAAAAAAAGAAAAAAAACACCTTCCACAGTTGATGTGATGACAGAGTCAGACTCACTGATGGTGAAAACAGTGAATAATGCTGCATGCTGTTACACTGCCAAATGTCAGCTGGAAGGCTGTGGTCACCAAGGACTACAAATGGCTTTATTGAAATTCTAATAGAAATCTTTATGGACACAGAGACGCTGGCGATACTGAAGAGCTGTATGTATTTATTCTGCCCTTTGGGCCACAGTCAACAACCACACTGACATTTAGATCTCTGCTGAATTTTAAAGGGGGACAAAAAGGTGCATGTAATGGAGCCCATCAGGAGAATCTCCCCCTCCCTCTCTCTCTCTCTCTCTCTCTCTCTCCCTTATTTCTGTTTCTGTTTGTTTTTCCTTCTCTTTCTGACCTTGCTTTTTTCTCAGGATTTCTCCCATCTTTCTCTTTCTACCTCTCTCTCTTTGCCTCTCTTCTCTCACTCTGCTACATTCTGGTTTCTTTCTGCTTTTCTCTCTGTCTCACACTTTTCTCTCTGGTTCTCTCCTTCTCTCTAATTTTCTGTCTGTTAGTGTCTCTCTCTCTCTGCTATCTTTCTGTTTCTCCCTGTCTTTTTATCTCTTATCCCTCTCTGTCTCTCTTTCTTTCTGTTCATCTATCTCTCACACCTCTCTCACTGTTTCTCACTGTCTCTCTTTCCTTCTCTCTCTATCTTTCTCTCACTTTCTTCCTGTCTGTGCCTTTCTGTTTTTTACTTATCCGCTCTTTCTCGCTTTCTGTCTCTCTTTCTGTCTGTCAGTCCCTCTCTCTCTAACCCCTCCTGCTTCTTCCCATCTTTCTCTCTCTCACTTCCTCTCCACCTATCTCTCTTTGCCCCTCTCCTCTCTCTGCTATCTTTGTTTCTCTCTGCCTTTCTCTCTCCCCTCTCTTTCTTTCTCTCTGTCTGTCGGTGTCTCTCTCTCAGCCCCCCTCCCCGTTTCTCCTCATTTTTTTTCTCTCCCTTTCCAACTATCTCTCTTCGCCCTTGTCATACTCTTTCTACCTTCATTCTGTTTCTTGCTGCCTGACTCTTGCAATCTCTCTCTCTCTCTCTCTCTCTCTCTCTCTCTCTCTCTCAAACAAATAATAGACTACAGTGTGTAGCCCTGGAGCTACAAATTAGCATAGTTATCACTTTAACACATCTGAATCTGTACAAACATTTCCACACACGCACACAGACACACAGACACACAGACACACACACACACACACACATACACACACACACACACACACACAAACACAAACACACACACAGATACCTGTGGTTTCTGAGGCCACTGGCACCTCGTTGGTCTCGGCTCTGTGGCAGCGAATGCCCACGTCCTCACTGTGGGAGCAGTCGTGTCGTCCCCACACGCTGTGTTTACACTCTAGCAGAGAGGACTCAGTACCCTCACACTGCACATCATCCAACAGAATCAGCCCTGTTCCTTCTCCAAACACACCTGCAGGAGCCAGCTCCGCACCCCCCCTGCACACATGTTTTACACCTTTTACTAGGGACTACTATACACTGTATAGACCAGTCAACAACCTGGGATCAACAGTTTCAGTAATATAAAACCAATCTTGCAGATACCTGATAACTCTAATATAATACCAGCACTAGTTTAGATGGATGGACCTGCAGATTATTATAAAAAGAATGGGAAAGCTGTATATGATCTATTTCCCTAACCATGTTGAGGCAGAGTGGCTACATTTAGTAACAGTGAGTTAGAAATTGCACAAATGGTAACTAGCTCCTACTGGCTTTTCATTCATTATGAACATCATCAGCATCCATGGGTGAAGTATTCCATAAAAACATCCTTGCTAACTGTAGCATCCAAAAGTGTTTGGTTACTAAAAAGACTAAAATTCCACAGTGTAATGAGAGAAATGTCATTCCCATACACTTTTACAAGCAAAAGTACATTTGGGCCTTAAACCTGACCACAGTACTGTGAATATTATAGTTAAATCTATTGTACAGAGTTGTACAATAATGAATACTAATATTTATATCTAGATGAGAATGGGATCATCATGCAAGAGTTATTAGCTGAAGAGTAGTACCTGAATCCGAGCTGTCTGCACACCACCTGTGCATGCTGCTCAGTCCAGTTGTCATCACACACTGTTCCCCAGTCTCCAGAGTGATACACCTCCAGACGCCCCTCCCATGGATTATCACCATCTACCAGTCTCACCACTCCATCTGTAACACACCAATTCAAATGATGTCTGTCGGATTCCACAAGACTTAGAATGAACATTTTCAGCTGTTTGTGCTACAGTAGCTCATCTGTGGGATCTGACCAGACAGGAAGGCCATCACTCTCAACACGCATCAACAAGCCTTGGGTGCCCATGATCCTAATCACTAGTTCACAAGTAGTCCTTTATTGATTTTTTGGTGCACCTGGTACGAACCACTGCATACTGGGAGCACCCCATCATCTTCAGGGATGGACTATTCACTTGCTGCCTAATATGTATATCCCACCCCTTGACAGGCACCATTGTAGACGATCAGTTTTAATCACTTCAATCAGGTATTCAATATTCTTTACAATCCAGTCACAATGTAAACGTGTTCGAAGCAAAGCATTAGGATGTGTATCCTGACCTGTGTAGGGGTTACAGGACACTCCTGCGTCCTCCATGTGGTCACAGTTGTGTTTCTCCCAGCCACTGTGAAGGCACTCGTCCAGAGTAAGCTCATTCCCCGTACACTGCACAGCGTCCAGCTGGATTGGCCCACTGCCTTGTCCAAAGTGAGCCCATGACCAGGCCTTTGGGATGCCCCTAAACATAAACACAACATACAAGCACTCACACAAGCACTTAAACCCTCAAATCTAAAGTCATATTCATGGTTCCATCCATGGACATGAACTCTGGAGCAAGAACACTGTGTGTTGAGTGAGTGCCTGAGCATCAGGCGTCAAGCAGACTTTCTGTTCTTTACCACCAACTGACTTCATAAACACACGCGCAGTGAGCTGCCGTTTAACTCAGTGGCTCGGTCCCTGTGCTGCCTAAAAGTTTTGTATTCTCAGTGCCTCTGCAGCTACATATCTAAGACTCTGTAACAGAGTAAAAATACCACAGCATGATATCAATTATTCAGACTCTCTCCATCCCCTCTTACACGTTCATACATAAACACAGAGAAATAAGAGTGCTCTCTTATCCACTAGGATGAAAAAGAAAATCCACCACGCGGCCTTTTGAGTTGGAAATAATATTCTGGAATGCTGTGAAGGTCATATAGCATGTTTCAGTGCAGGCTTTTCAAGCTATTTCTGGAAACCAGTTAACCCAGTCTTTCCCTTCGTGCTCCTGACAATACAACAATAATTCACAAACCTTGAACCTTTGCACACTGATTAAAAACTGCCCATACAGTAAAATGTTTCTGCATGTGGCAATGGAGCTTTCTGTGTGCTACCACTTTTTCTATCACTACGTAAAAGAAGCATGATGCTGAGATCCACATTCAGAAAATGCTGAGCACTTTTATTTTTTTTTATCAGAGTAATAAAAAGTGACTAAAGTTTAAAGTACACAGCAAACACTGATAGTGTTAACTTAATTAACAAGTTAAATAAATAAGTTAAATAAATTAATTTAACACTATAAATGTTGATTTAACACTGGTAAATTTGGTACATTCAGTGTTTACATACCTTTCGTTTTCCATTAATGTTCTCCTTTTCTAGGTGTATCAAAATAAATGCTTTAATGGGACTGCTGTGCATTAAATCAGGGGGCTTGAACTCACACAAGTCCGAGCTGTCTGCAGACCACCTCAGCATCCATGTCATCCCACTGGTCGTCACATATGCTTCCCCATCGTCCATCGTGATAGACCTCCACTCTCCCCTCAAAGTCCTCCTCGCCTCCTACCAGTCTCAGAGGGGGGCCAGTGCCTGAAAGGTCAAAGCAGCATTACATTATCCATAACACTCCAATGTTTGTTCAACTAATCCAAGGTTTAGAATTAGGGCTGCACAATATATCGTTTCAGGATCGTTATCACAATGTGTTCATGAGCAATAGTCACATCATGGCACGCGCAATGTCACATAAGACAAATTATACTTCATGTAACAACTTTTTTGCTGCCCAATATCACTTATTTTACTCCAATCTTGGAGCCTTTATTATTATTATTATTATTATTATTATTATTATTATATGTTGGATCATTGATTTCTGGTGAAATCTGGTGAAAACTCCTGTATTTTTTTTAAAAACGCAATACATATCACTGAAAAATATAGATCGCAATTTCCGTTTGGTTTAATTCAATATCATGCAGGTCTTATTAAAATATATTAGTACTAATAATAGTTGCTATTTTCTAAACAATGACACTATAAATACCTTACAGTTAAGAATGAAACTAGACATGTAAAAAGGCATAAACACATACAGTTGTGGTTGTGGATCTACATTCACTCATCGTGGACATGACTGCCATGGCAAATTTCTGGGTCAGACGTTTGGTGAACAATTAACAGAGGTATATTTAGAACAGTAGATGTGAGGCATTCAACCCCAAGAACACTGTACCAGCTGTTAAGAATGGTGGTGGTAGCAACATGCTCTGGGACTTGTTTTTCTGCCAGCGGACCTGGTACACTGCACAAAGTGGATCAAATAATGAGAAAAGGAGGACTACCTCAGACTTCTTCAGGAAAACGTCAAACCATCAGCTACAGAATAATGACCTCAAACACACATTAGAGGTGGCTGAGGAATAGATAAAGCAGGCTAACATGACTCTTCTGGAGCTTTTCCCCCAAAGTCCTGATCTCAACCCTACTAAAAATATGTGAAGTGTGTTCAAAAGACAAGTACTGTCTATGCTAAGTGTATGTAAACGTCCAACTGCATCTGTAGATACATAACCTTTAGCACCATGTTTTATTGTTTGTACATAGCCCATTTATATATATAGGGTTTAAAGGGATATACATATCGCAATATACAATATGGACAAAAGTATTGTGACACCTGCTTATTCATTGTTTATTCCAAAATCAAGGGTACTAAAAAGAGTTTATCCTGCGTTTGTTGAAATAACTACTTCTGGGGAGTAGTTATCTCTTGGGAAGGCTTTCCGATTCAGTGACAAGAGTAAAGTTAGTGAGGTCAGGATGTTGGATGATCACCACCCCATCTCATCCCCATCTCCCCAACTCATCCCAAAAGTATTCTATAGAGCACCATTATTCCAGAGAACACAGTTCCACTGCTCCACACCTCAAAGCTCCTCTAGTTCAAGCTTGGCATTAGGCACTATGCCAATAGGTTCATGTTTATCTGCTCCAGAGAGTCCTACTGTATTGGCAATCGCACTTTCCCTGTACATCTCTACAGGGACTGGACAAGCTGTGTGTGTGTGTGTGTGACATCTGTGTCAGCAATGAGTGCAACTTACAGTAGCTGAATGCATTCATTAGAAGGGGTGTCCACACAATTTTCACATATGTATATGGGTATGTAGAATGTATCTACAGTACAGGGTTTATACAGTACATTAAGTCATATATTCAGTGTAAAGTATAAAGTTACATACAACAACAAGGTACATCAATTATGTATTGTACATAATACATGTAACCACAGCGATCTGTGGAATCAGTATTAAGGTATTATATAAGCTAGTTTGGCTTGAAAACAGAAATACGCATAATTGCCTGGGCTAGCTGAGCATATCTCACTCTGTATTGTCTCACAGCAGGTGACCAGAAATTCATTAGCTACTGCTTTCCAGTTTTTCATTGCATATCATCTCTCTTTATAGCTTTCATTCTCTGACTTAGTCATTTGTTTTCTTAGTATTTTATCCCATTATCCCATATTAATATCCCATTTCTTAGTCCACAGAATTTCTATAGCCACTTCTAAGATGTTCTGATGATTCAGTTCTGTCTCAAAAATACATAGCTTGTTCAAACTCGACACAAACATTGAACATGAAACAACATTAACTTTAATGTTTGAAGTCTTATCGAGAGAGAAAAATTAATTAAACCATATAAGAGACAATGGAAGACTCTCAATAACTCTCTCCCTCTGTCTTCTGACCACTCCTGTCTTTGTTTCTGTAACTTTCCCTTCCTCCACAGACACTTTTTCTCCACGCTGTCAGAACAAAGCTCTCTTTGTAAACACCTCCGTGCAGGAGGCTGTTTTTCTGCCTGTCATTCAAAAAGGTCACAGCCTCCAGCGTCTCGCTCAGAACCTCACTGACCTTCAGGTGGGGAGCACAGCAACCCAGCCTCATTGCCATGGTTACAGTCACTGGTAACAAACTTCCTGCTCCTGCACTCCAACAGGGATCTCTCGTTGCCACGGCAGCCGAGACGAGCGTAGTGGAAGAGGCCGGAGCCAGGGCCAAAGTAGGAGTGCTGAAGCGCTGTGCCGATTTCACTGCAGCAGGTAGACACACATACACACACGCACACAGACATAAGGTCATCCTGCTTATACAGCTTCTCTCCACAGTAACATCAGACTAAACGCCCACACTAGACTACCAATGAAGTACAGTACAGTTATAATAGAAACACTTCACACAATTTACACAAAGCCACACAATCTGGTGTGGATAAGCACTATGCCATCTAAACAATGCTCCCAAAACATGCCATACCCCAGTCCGAGCTGTCTGCAGACCACACTGGCATCGCGATCAGTCCAGTGAGTGTCACACACAGACCCCCACTGACCATTCAAGTACACCTCCAGACGACCACTCTTGGAAGAAGAGCCCCCCACCAGCCTGACTGCACCTGAGCACAGAGACAGAGAAAGAGAGAGTGAGAAACAGAGGCAGAGGCGTTCAGAAAGAGAAAAGAAAGACAGAGGGGTAGGGGGCAGAGACACAGAGAGAGAGAGAGATACACTGATGTATTCTAACAGGTATATTACAGTGTCAGACTAAAAATAAGAGTGACTAATGCACTGAAAATTGCCACATTAGTCACCCTGTTTGCACCCCACCAACTAACTTTCTAATCGGCACTCCTTCAAATGTCAAAAGTCAACGATTTATTTCTTTTTCAAAAATAGCACAACAATAACACAGTTGGCTTCATTTGACATCGATAAGTTAGAATTAGCAGATCTGACTTACTTAGATGAGATAAATAACCACAGCAGGCCTTACCCTGGTGGCAGTCGCAGTAAGCCCAGCCGATTGCCCCGGAGCTCTGTCGGAAGAAGCACCAGGGGTTGGACTCACGGTCAGGGTTTCTGCAGTAGCTGTGCTCTCCCAGGCCACGACCAGGATACTGCTGCACATAATCAGGGAACTCCGTCCACTTCAGGCAGGGAGAGCCTGAGTCTGTCTGAGATACTGTGCCATTGTAGTAGCCCAGCTCAGTAAAACCCTCTGAACATGAGAGAGGAACTGCAAAAAAATGAGAAGAAAACAAAACTGTAGACCAGCGTAGCCACATGCAGATTTGCTTGTCGCACTATATTTTACTGCATATAGGAACCAAAAAATGCATGTATTGAGTATATTAAGTTGTTCTGTGATTTATAAATAGCAAGTAAGTGACTTTGGTTGCTATGACACTGTATCACAAGCATATCTCCAACCCTGTTATTTTGCAGCAGGATAAAACTCACTGATTATTCTTGTGGAGCACTTACGACAGAAACCACATATTATAGCATAGTTTTTATACTGCATCAAAAATATTTTTTTTCTTGTGCCCTTCCGATAAGTAATGTTGCAGTATTGTGTTCTCTCAGCGTGATGTTCTGTAGCAAGTTAAAGAGATTGTAGCCGGTTAGCTTTTAGCATTGCCCCCACTTGCTTCCCCAGGTTTGGCTTTCTCAATGCTTTCTCGAGTCTTGAGTCCCAGTGTTTCACTGCTTAGAGCACCAGGCTATTGATGACAGGTTTGTGGGTTCGATACCCAGACTCAGCAAGCTACCACTGTTGGGCAAAGGCCTTCACCCTCTCTGCTCCCCAGGTCCTGCAGTGATGGCTTCCCACTGCTCCAGGCATGTGTGCTCACTAAGCTAAGCTGTTCTGTGATGGTGAAGGTGGTTAAAAAGCTGGTAATCCAGATGAAAACATACCTATGCTGGCTGATTGACCAGCTCTTGACCAGCATAGTGTATGCTGCATTTGATTTTGGTCAGGCTTGGCCATGCAGACCGTTGAGCTTGGCTGAGCCAGCATAGTCTAACTTGGTCCAGTTGATCATGCTTGTAGACCAGGCTGTTTCTTTCAGCAGGGCTCTGTTTTTCATATTCAGTTAACTACAAAAGTATAAAACAGGTGACTAACACACTAAACATGGACCCATTCCACACAACAGCATGCAATACAGCCTAACATTTATGAACTTTAATACAATAACAAAAAGATTATAAAAAATCTTTAATACAGAATGCCCAAATTTCAGTAGACCCAGGCATCCAATGTATCTTCTGATTAATAGGTTAATATTATTTCCTCCCTTTGCTGCAGTAACAGTTTCTAATCTTCTTTAAAGGCTTTACACTAGATGTTAGAATATCCAGTAGTAAGGATCTGACTGCATACATCCACAAGAGTATTAGTAAGATCTGGTACTGATGCAGGACGATTAATAGTAGATAGTGGACCACACACACCATTCCAACTCATCCCAGAGTTATATACTGTATAGAAATACACTATATTCACTGATATCACTCCATCACTCCAGAGAACACAGTTCCACTGCACCATAGCCTAATGCTGGGGAGATTTATACCTATTGAGCTGATACTTGGCATCAAGCATGGTGCTGATTCTATTGGTAATGCTTGTCTATAGAGATTATACAAGCTGAGTGTGTGCAAAGTTAAATCCTGCATCAGCAATGGGTGTACCTTAAAGTATTCACGGTAAATTGACTGATTACAGGGAGTGTCTGAATATGTTTCTGCAAATAGTGTGACATGGTGATTGTTTACAGGAATATAAGTATGTTCCCAAATAAAACCTCTTACCTGTGTGTTTACATACTAATAATGCATATCTGCTCCTCCAGAACTCATATCAGCCTAAGTGAATAAGGAATTGGAAGCTAGAGTACTGCATTAATTACCACAGAGTCACAGATACAGCTTCTCCGCGGTAGAATTTGTTTAGGCACCATTATATTCAACTATGCTTAAGCAGTAAAGGTTAAAAACAATACTCTGACACTGACAGGTAAATGCATATACAAAAAGAATTAGGCTTCTACCAATTCAAGTTCCCCCTGGCCATCAGTTGAGTCTAGAATAATCCCAGCATTAAGAAAAGCCTTTCTGTGTAAAGGTGTCCAGGTCTAGATATTTCAAAAGCAGGTTCTCTAGCCAGCAGCATGTTCGAGGAGCTGTGGCCCTGCAGTAACTCTGTGTTTATCTCTCAGGAACACTCGCCTGGCTCTCACATCTTTTCCAGAACCCCCCTCACCACACACCCACCCCCACCCCCCACCTGTACTGCTTTGATTTCTCAGCCCCAGGGCTGGAGAGAGAAGAGAGAGAAGCTGGACAACTGGGCCCTTATCCTGCCTTACTCTCCAGCATAAAGGATGAAGGATTAGACAGGGATCTGCTCCAGAATGCTCCGTTAACCAGGATAAAGAGAAAAGGCACCCGTTCTTCACAGTGCCCAGATAGTGGAGCACAGCTCTGAATGACCTGGCCCCCTTCCTTCAGACAGGTATGAAGGATGTTCCTCCCTACTGGGTTTTAAACGCCCATCATTTAAGTCACTCAGCCAGCAGAGGAGATCTTGACATGCTCCACTCACCTGAGAATACTGCGCACAAAAATAAAAAGAGCCCCTGACTCAAAAGGAATGCCTTTTAGCGAGCCCCTTTAACACTTAGAAGAAGTTGCCGTTGTTGCCAGCAACCACAAAGGCATGGTGCTTTTCCATATGAATTATTTAGCACTTGAAATAAGCAGACATTCAATTGTTTCAATCAATACCACATTTAGGGTTGTTAGTATGAGATAAGACTGTATTATGATCTGATAAGTTATGCCTAAATGCCTAAAAAGCTGGATTAAGCAAACCAAGGTTAAACCAAGGTTGCTACTTTCTTATTTGACTGGTAATTATGGGTTTTCTATTTTTACCAACTAGCTTTACTATGCATTAGTGTATTAGTCCAATGCTAATGCTAGATAAGCTGTAAGTGTATGCAAACTAGTTAGCTGTGTTTCTTTATACTGCAGGTTTGGGCAAGTGTAATTTGTTAGTATTTATGTGATTGTATTATGCTGATTGTATTTATCAGCATTTATTAGCTTTAAATGTTATATTTAACAAATGAGGTGACGTAGCTAGCTTATTTGTGTTGCTTTGTACAAAGATTCTTCAACTTTCACAATTCTGAAACATGGACTTATGAGACCACCAACCCCACTGCATCTGTAAAAGCATCTCGTGGGTACAAGGTGCTTTACACTGAAGAAGCAGAAGCAAAAGGAGAGCATGCACGAATAAAAAGGTAAAATAATGCTACTGTAGAAGCTATTCAGCACAACACAGAACAGATGGATCGTAATCTGTGTGCAGCCTTGACCACAGAATTCAAAATGGCGCTTAACACAAAATATACTTAGATCTAATGTAATCTGTCAATAACCGTTTGCACACTCTCTCCATCTTTCTGTTGTGACAAATCAGACTGTGAGTTTTGGAGGAATTTCTAAAAGTGGGAAGAGTCAAAATCACAAAATCACCTACTCCAGCTTTAAATACAAACTGTGTACTTAAACATGGTATTACATTACAACCCCTCATTAGTAAACAAAGTAATAACTCTAACCATCAAGTCAGTATGTAATAAGTCTATGGTTCAAGGGGTTACATAAACAACATTAGCTTAACCACTGCTATGTACTGTTGTTCCAGTCTCTTTTCTATGGCTCCATATCTCTTTTTCTCACACACGGTGTGGCTGAACGGACATAGACAATGCACACATGCTATGTTGAGTGGAAAAATTCTCATGAAGCCATTTCCTTGCACCATATGGACTGTGAAATGTTGCAGGCAGTGCACAAACAACTCTCCCCTCCAAAACAGTATCAGCTCCAGTCTCAGAAGCCGTCAGCAAATTTTCTGAGTTGGTTGGCAACTTTCATTAAATGTGCTGGGTGGAGATGCATCTTTAAAAGCGAGAAAAAGAAAAGAGAGTCAAGGTTGAAGGGTATCCAATCTCCTGCACTCATTAATCCCCTGCTAACCCTGTGATTCCTTCATTCCCCAAATCCAGAACAACATGACCCAGCAGTATTCACATGCACGTGTCTTGCTACTTTACTATACGGTAGATATTAGGGGCCTTCCGCCTTTCGTTTTGGCTCATAAAATACATCCCTGACATGCAGAAGAACACGCTGTCAATCTCTGGTGGGACTGGCACACCTGCCAATGCTTTATCTCTGCAGACTCCTGCAGTGCATTTCCTGAGCAGCCTGGATGCATCTTAAAGATATCAGACCCTTGCACATTGAAAGGTGTAGTGTTTGGGTGTGTGTGTGTACGTGCGTGTTCCTTTGTGTGTATGCAGAGCAGCAGGGGAGATGAATGGATCCCTAGCCAAGCTTAAATGGACCAAGTGCAATCACGGCGGAGCTGAATTAGAGATATTAAAGCGGAATGATGGAGCGCTCTCTTAAAATGAGTTGTGCCAACTTGAGTGCCAACCCCGGGGAAATCGTTCATTGCATTTCAACTTAATTGGGTTGCACAAATATGTGCAGGGAGGAGGCGCAATAAAACTGTCAGTGAAAAGGCTGCAAGAAACAAAAACGCAGCATTTCCATGGACACTGCAAAGAAAGCCTTTTATTGCAGTTGGAATCCAATAATTCGTCTGAAAAAACCTGTCTGAAAAACAAGGACTGGAGTCTTGGCTGTTTTACACTGACCTCCTGTCAACCACTTTATAAGACACTACTTATTGCCCCATTGCACCACCTCTATCTTTGTTTGTTTGTCTAGACAAACATGGAGGAATCAGTTTAGTTACCGGTATTGCTATGGGCAAAAATAACATGCTGTGATGCCAACAAAAATCACAACAACAAATGTAGTAAAACAAGAGTTAACACTGGTGAAGTGCTTTTTCCAAAATGGAGTTAGCGACTTCTCTCCTGAACAGGGATGCAAATGCTTTAAATCTGTATATTGTGTTGAACAGTTTGAATGCCAGGCTGAACACAATAAATATTTCTTTATTACTTTGAGAGTCAAGTAAAGTATAGCTTTTGGGGAACCACCTGCTACTAACTACTACTACCACCACTAACTACTACTACCACCACTAACACAGATAGTGACTGATAAACTAATTGGAGCTCACTACAAAGAGCTACTGGACACAGAATACACCCAACTTTTCTCACAGCAGCTAATTCTTTTGAGTCTTTTGTGTTTAAAGGTTTAAAATATCACTATCATGAAGCTTAATTTAGAAGAGGAGAACAACACATACAATGCAAACTCCATCCCACGCCCCAGACACAGAAGTTTGTTGCCACTGCGGTACCAAGAAGAATTTGTAGACTATGTGGGTAAAATGATTAAATGATATGTCTAAACTTATTTTTGAAGGTGCTTTGTGTCCATGGGTGGAAGACAGATCCAAAGAGTAAAAAAAAACAATTCCAGTGTTGTGCTGACCTGTACTTAACCGCTAGAGGTTGTGTTCCTCAAAGCTTGACTAATGCACATGTATCTAAGCCTGCCTCAATATTTTTTGTACAATATATTGTCCCAGAAATAACTGCAATAAACAATATCAATGTCATTTGAAGACCCCTTTATCCTACATAAATAAAATATATAGAAATAAATAGAAATGAAAGAGTCCACTTACTATTCATTCATGTTTATGGGATCTCTGTAGATCACAAAGCTCACTGTTCAGAACAACATTGTGTTTTTTGAGTCACAGATCCAATCATTTTTCAGATCAGCAAAAAAGAAAAAAAAAGAAGACAAACTTTGACATCACTTCAGATGTGTGGCCATGCTCAATGCCTAACCATTGTCATATAAAGAGAGACCAATCACCTTTTGTGCTGTTACTGGTGTTTGCTAGTTCTGCTGTGTTCTGTACTCTTATAATGTACTCTTAGTGTGTATCAGGTTAGTGGTGTTAAAAGTGTGTACTCAGCCTTCCAATGAGGCTTGTTAGTTTTACACATTGTACAGTAGCTTTGGCTAAGTTTAGGTCAGATATGGTAAACCACTGACAGACTGACAGGAGTAGAGAGCAGAACAGTGCAACTGGCTGAAATTGTCATCTCTGCGAAAATACATGATAAAAATAAACACAATGGGCAATATTTGGTTTAGCAAAAATGATGAAGGTTGTGTCCACATATATTGAATAATAAGTTGATAATGTAATTATGGTGACAATATAAATGTAAGTGTACTAACTACATAACAAAAACATGAACAAAGCCTTTCTGGAGTCTAACATCTGCATACTAACCATGAAAATCTGATGCTGGTCGAATGCATTATTTACAGAAACTTACTTTACAATTGATGATAATGAATTCCAACATTCTATAACAACTGCAGTTGAATTGCCACCCTCGGATCAATGCAGTACAGTGCCAGAATGCATTTTTACTCCCTCTACCAGACGGCAAGAATGAGAAAAGACAGGGCATCAGGACATGCACACAAAGGCAGCCATGCTGACTCAGCTGCTTCCAGACCCAGAGCACTGATGCTTATCGTATTGCATTACTACACTAGTGAAATGGCTGCTGCCTAGGTGTTAAATACTCCAGCAGGAGAAAGAGCTTAGAACAGAACTTACAATTGGTCCGGAAACATAAAGTCAGAGGTGGACCTCAAACTTAAGGCCTTTATGAGGAACTGCTGAAACTGCACCATGACTGCCCTGAGGCCAGTTTGAATTTTCCAGATGGTTAGTCATAAATCAAGCTGTCATGAGATAACTGGTGATATCAAAACCTGGTACAGTGAGAGAGGGTGCTGAACAGAGTGGGCTGGTCAGTTGAATGAGAAAAAAAGTCTGAACCCGGCAGTGAATCCTACATGGTCACATTTTGTATTTAGATCACACTGTATCTCATACAGTACTGACTGTATACCAGGTTTTCCCGCTTTAATACTAAAATGTATTTGACATTACTATATAACTTCAAAATAAACAGATTTTAATTAAAGCACTTTATTTTAAGGGGCCCTACAATGTCAAACCTTTCTTCGCATAGTTGAATAAGAGGTTTTGTACATGGAAGTGACATATTGTGAACCTAAAGCACTGCTGTGTCCTAATTTTGGGAGCTTTGGGAGAATGGTTGATACTGAAGAACAGCACATCACCTCCAGACTCTTCTGGCTATGAGAATAAGGGTTACTATGTAAACCAGCTCTTGTAACCACAGCTTTTCTTGTGCCAGCAACACAGAAAGGCAGTTCAAATTCGGCATGCAATGAAGCAAAAGCCAAAAAGGCAAACGGGGCTCTGCTCTAGGCTAAAAGCTAACTCTAGGCCATAATTTCTCTCATCATTATCTTCCACTCCCTCAAAAACAATGTCTGAGCATTACCAAAGTCATATACCAACTATTTGTACATTACAATGAACCACGTGCTAGATTTGTTACTGTATTGGATCAGATTCTCTTACAATATCTAAACTTAATCTAGATTAATATCGATATATCAACCGTACTATAGCGTGTTTCCACAGATTCATTTGCAAAATATGAACACTACACCATTCTGTACTAAATATCCAATGCTGTTATGCTAATATACACATCATATCTAATACTCTGCTGTCCCAATTCTGCCTAAGCTTCTCATGCTATGTCTTTGATTCATCCCTGTCTCTGTATATATAGTTCCTTTTACCACCTCAGAGCATGTCTTCAATGTATGGCTGTGGCACTTGAACTTGGGCTGAAGTTCTGGGCAGCCTCTGCTGTAAGCTACAAAACCAAAGTCCTATTGATGAACAGAACAACTGAGAGACTGAACTAAGAAACAAGAAGGCGATATGAAGGTGCTTGGGTACAGAAGCACAAGGTACAGTGTGTGTGTGTGTGTGTGTGTGTGTGTGTGCGTATATATATCTGTAGTACTTAGCCAAGCTCCATTTTTCCAAATTCCAGTTTTCACAGTTCACTGTGTTCCTGCTCTAGTTTCAACTGTTTTCTGTGTTCTAGTATTTTCCTCTTTTAGACAGTGTCTGTCTGTTTGTTTGACCTGTAAAGACTGTGTGTTCTCTGACCCCTGCAATGGATACTGGAAAATATTTTTTAATGTAGCCTAAATAAGCAGATTGTTTAACTGCCTCTGGCTCCCCTTTCAAACATTCCCTTTGTGGAAAATAGTGGTTTGATTTCACTTGAGTTACATTTCATGTGAATGTGATACTCTCCATCTGAAAATCGAAGCTGATAGATGGCAGAATTACTGTTGATATATGCACACAGCTTGAAATTTCGATTGTTCCAGTGATCTAATATTTAGGCAAATTAAACTTCAAATAAGTAATCTATTAACAATACCAAGTAGTATTTGTCTGTTTTAACTGGGCCAGCAATCTAAAACAGACTTAATGAACAATGAACAATAAGTTGTATAATACATTACAAAATAATGTATAACAAATTGGTGCCAATAAAATAATAAATGTTAAAGGAAAAATCTGGCAACACCACCAAACCTTATAGTATAATTAAAAAGAAGATTTAATTGAATGCAGCAAGTTTACATACAGTAACTGTCACATTTTCTGAATCCTAAATCTGAATAATAAAAAAAAAAACCAAAACTATATTTAACCCATCCATGCAGTGAACACACACATACACACAGTGGACAGTGAGCACACATGCCCAGAGTAGTGGGCAACCGTTGCCACCTCACCCTGGGTGCAGAGAGGGTTAAAGGCTTTGCTCATGTCTACTGCCAACAGTAGCAGTTTGCCAAGCCCAGGTATCAAACCCACAACCCTGTCATCAACGCATCAGCGCTCAACCACTGAGCCACCACAGCAATAATACAAACATGACACAGACATGTGACACTGAAACAGGGACTACTTATACACAGGGAAGGGAGTACTTATACACAGACAGGACAAAGCAGTCCTTGGAAAGATTACAAGAGGGCGGGCTACAAAATGGACACAGGTGGGAACACTAATGACTGGAAGGGAGGGCTGGGGCGGAGCCAAGGACAAAACACAACCAGAGTCATGTGCTAAAATGCACATGGTAGACCAAAACTAAACACTGACATGAAGACCAGGAAGGGTAAACACAAGAGCAATGCAAGGGACACAATACAGTAACCCATGATTCTTATAAACGCAACATACTATTATATCTGTCTGTTTACTTGCTTTTTAAGGTAAAATAATGAAGAATTATTTTTACAGTTTATGCATAATTTGCTGTTTTCATTAGGCTTTATTTTTTTTTGTTGAATGTAGAAACATTTTCAGTAGGAATATTACGGTCATGCTTATGAAGTAGATTTTTACTAATGGCTTTTTTTAATTGAGTAATCAT
This sequence comes from Salminus brasiliensis, assembly GCF_030463535.1. NCBI lineage: Eukaryota > Metazoa > Chordata > Actinopteri > Characiformes > Bryconidae > Salminus > Salminus brasiliensis. The sequence continues at coordinate 16,008,059 of NC_132899.1, forward strand.
ATTAAATTGAGTGACTGTGATGTCTCTCAATTTAAATGACAAGAAAATGAAAGTGTTTATCTCCAAATTGTCCTGCACGCTGCTGTGCTACATTCAAGACTCTCAGTGTGCCCCAGCACCAAATTGAGTTCGTATCTAACGTCACTCATAACCCAAACTTTTTGCTGAACCCGATCATAATTGTAGTGACATTCTTCTTTTCTTGATCTTACTTTCATTCCACAGTAAACAGAAACAGAGGAACATGTGCACACAGACCAGACACGAGGTGGGTGCTGGGATATCAAAGCTGTCAGAGACACAAGCCTGCCAAAGACTGGCACAGCAGCACTGAGGGGGGGGGGGACCGCTGCCTTCATCTAGTTCAAAAAGAATACTGAAATCTGGTGAAATATCGAACTGTGAAACAAGACATAGGAGATCCAATCAGATGAATTATGCAAAGAAAATGGTGGGACATCTTTGTTTGAGCATAAATGTCTTACATTTCACAAAAATATGTAAACCCTTCAAACGTAGAGTAGGCCCATGGAAAAATCCAAGTGACAACACTGCAGTTCTCTCTTTGTGCCTTTTATCAGACGTGAAACATGGAACGCAATGCATATTGACAGTGGGGGAAAATAAAAGAAGGAAGCCAGAGCAGAGGGTTATATGTGTGTGTTCTGTAGATGAGTTTCATTCACCTTTAGCCATGCTCCACTCCTCCTGTGCTAATGGCAGAGAGGCAGCAGAACGAATGGCAGCCGAAATCATGTAATTTACTCAAAGCATCCATACAGCGTCCTGAGACACACTCGCTGTTCTGCTCTGCGCTATGGGACTGCTCAGCCCCACTCCTCCAATAATCCGTTTCCCTTCCACAATAAATATTTGATACGGTTCATACACAGTGCTGCATCGTGCCAAGTGGGTGTGCAAGTTAGCTCTAAGCGTGAGATTCAGCAGCAAAACGACAACTGCAGGTAAGAAAAAACTGTAAATGTCTACATATGAGATAATAGGCACCCTGTGCAAAGGTAACTTTACTGTTAAAGAGAAATAACATATTTATGTGGCTGTATTAAAAAAATTACTGATACTGATTCATTCATCATTTACAAAGAGTGGCTGCGATTTTCAAATTGGGCAAAAAATGTAAACTTGGTTTTACACTCCAAAAATCATTCATTTATTTAATTTAACTCCATTACGGAGAGTATGCCCACTTCAGTTTTTTTATTTTCTATCATATAAAGGAAATCATGTTGATAAATCATAATTCACTACAATTTATTGAAGTCAGCTTAAACCAAATGTAATAGAGGTAATCTACCTTAAATTCTTGTTAACATGCACAAATTATGTTTCAGTAACTAATGGTGCAACCACTAAAATCAGCAACCAATTAAGCTGTCAAGTAATTTAATAGTTCATTACAAATGGTTTGGGAGACACATGAGTCGTGGATTCATCGCCAAAGTTGACGCATAATAGTGTGGAATTCAGTTTTACTCCCTAAATCTGGACGCAGAGCTGCAGTGAATACATCCAGACTGAGCAGCTCTCTGAGACATGAACCTGGCGTATGGACACAAAGTGTACAGTTTGAAACACTGTGCCACGAGACCAGAAGGCAACAACCATTTTTAGCACAACACACACCTACAGTAACATCACTCTGGTGTGTGAGTGAAGAGCAGGGTTATACTAGAGTGAGGTGTGGTAGTCTCATATGAACACGGGCTGTAAGTCAAGCTCAGAGCGATGGGCTCCACTATTATCTTTTAATGTATAACATAATGAAAGAGTGCAAGAGAGAGGTAATCGCTCCAAGCACCTGCTACTGCACAAAAGTTAAAGTGTGTGCCTGTCTTTTTCCTTTGTGCCAAAAGGTTATGAGAAACCTGATTAGGGCAAACTTGTTATATTTTATTATTGCTACTTTTACATCTTTTATATCTTTTTTTACATTAATAAATATGTAGGTTTTATTTATCTTTTATATCAGGAAAGTAAAGTTAATTAAAATGGTGAATGTTTGAATAAGGTATCCATCTTTACTCTTGTCATTGTTAGTTAGCAAATACCTAAATCAAAATAAGCATGTAAAGCATGCATAAGCATAAGCAAAATGTAAAAGCTGATAGCTACATAAGAGTAGTTTGGTAATCAAGCAATTCATGATCCACAATAATCCATAATCAAGTTTTCAACTATTAAAATAATTACACATTACTTGATAAATAACATACACTTTCAACAGCTAAATGTGCTCTTAGTATTAATGTACCTCCCAAATGCTGATGGTTTAAACCTGCCAACATTGTTGCTATGGATTATAGTCAATTTAAAACCACACCCAGCAACATGGAATATGACAACTCACTCTCACAAGCCTCTTATGAGGCTAGACAATTAACCAAACATGGAGTATATGAGCAATCTAAGGGAAGGCAGCCTATGGGGAAAGACAATGCAGTGATAATAATTAAACCATGGGAAAATGCATATCCAACATGCAAATAGGTGGTGCAGGAACCGATGGCAAAGTAAATCAAGTAATCCTGACAAGTCATGGTATTTTACTGAATACCTCATTTGATCAGTAACATCAAAGAGAAATGATTAAAAGCAATGGCAGTGCTGTTTTTTGAGTTTTGTGGTTCTAAAGCCGACCAACAAAACTCTGTGCCAAGCTCTTTAGTTGCCAATGTGCTGATTCAACTGAAAGATACCATTTAAATATACAAAATCATCAGAAACATCAGGCACAGCAGACTAGAAATTGATTGTTTTAATGCTTCAGATAATCTTTTTAATGCTAATACTTTAAGAACATTTTAAAAATGGAAGAATTAATTTGCCATCAACTTCATTTGTGTTCTTACCGCATACGGCAGCTAACTCCATGTCTAAGTGTATGAAGAGTGAAGATAATAAGTTTTATAATTATGAAAGCGAGAAACTGAAGTGTGAACACACCTAGGGGCCCGTAGGGTTTAAAGGTTTTGCATACATTTTGCTGTGTTGATTTTTTTTTACCTTTTGCAAAGCCCAATTCTAAACTTACAGAACATTCAAAATATATTTTTGGAGTAAGTAAGCAAGCACCCATGTGAACTTATGTGATATAAAAGTGGAGTCTCTGACATCAAAGAGGCAAGTTGCTCCGCTTTGGTCTGAACTTTGCTAATGGCCGTAATGGCACACTTACCTAGATCTGTAAGAAATGCAAATAAACCTTGAGTGAAAAAAGAATGTCTAAAGCTGACCCACTTTCATCTGATGTGTAAGCGATGCTCCTGGCAAAGGCTGTTCTGATAATCTTTTCATTGGGAAGGAGAGCACCAAAGCACAAATCGCTCAATCTGAGGCCTATCTACTCCAGGCCTTCTGCAGCCCTCTGATTGGCTGGGTCTGGCTGCTCTGTTTATCAGTCTTGATGCAGTGACATCAAAGCCCTCAGAGTCATTAGCACTGTGGGATTGATGCTGGGGAATTTCACGCTGTCGAGGCGAATGAGAGAAAGAAAGAGAGAGAACTGATAGGCACCAGCGTGAGATGAAAAAACATCACAGGGCAGCTGCCCTCATCAACCTGCCAGATGTGTTAGAACTAGTAACCCGAATAAGCCAATGATGGATAGTAAATGTCAAATTTTGAAGCCCTCTGGACAGTTAGTGAATGATTTATGCTTTATCTCATAGCCTTTCCTCTCAGGAGCCTACAGTCTCTTTCCAGCCCCTGTCTTATATTAATAACATGTTAATACATATTACTGAAAGAACGTGTATTGTATTTTGACATTAGTGGAGCATTTGCTTGAACATCTGAAGACATTTGTGTTGACTTACCTGTATTCTGAACTGCATTCAGGTAGCTATCATCTCCCAGCACCTGCAGGGAAAAGGATATGCAAACAGTTCAGATGCGAGAAGCTGACAGAATTATGAAGTGATTTGTTCAGCGTGAGAAAGCGCCTGTTTTTCCAGAAAAGGAGAGTTTTATCTTCTCAGACGTGACACACATTTGAACAGCAGCGCGTTCTGTCTCTACCCACGCTCTCACATGGCTCAGAGGAAGCCATGAGAGTCTTCTCTGGCAGAATTACAGGCAACAAAGATGATATCTGTTGCATTTTTAACTCTGGATGTTTTATATCCGCTTTTTCTCCAGCTGTACTGTAACTGTCATCAGGTGGCCTGAGCAGTCCAGAAGCCTAATCTAGCAAAAGACATTCCCTTATCTTACAACCAAAATGCTAGATAAGGATGGTTATTGAATAGTGTGCTGTCTTACACAAGTGATGACAGTATATGGTTTCCTTTCATTGCTTTCATTCTTTGGGAAAAAGCTGTTAAGACTTAGATTGACTCTGTGCCCACTGTCACCTCATCATGTCCCTAAATCAATATCATTTTTTGAAAGTCATTATAAAATTCAGCCGAAACTGTCAGAAACCTTCTTCGTTATGTCAAGTGCTGTACTGATCAACAAACTGGCTGAAAGTGGCCCAAATTTCCATAAGCCAAATCTGATTTTCATTTCCATTCCTATTAACTAAAGGGGCATTAGAGCAAGTGGCGAAATTAGATGCGCAGGATTAATTCAGGGAATTTGAGAAAGGCAAAAGAGCAGGACAAAGATGATCCAAAATCTTCAATTAAACATTTCAGTCATGCTCCACAATCTGACCTTGGCCCAAGAACATCTGAATTTATGAATGACTGGGAGTCTGGAGCAGCAGACTTGTCCTTGGTCTGCACTTTACACTTGTATTTATGAGACAGATTTCTCCAGTGGAAAATAATGTGTACTTCTTCACATGTGATCTTGGGTATATTCATGAAAAAACAGTAAAGGATATTAAGTAAACGTAAGGTACAACAATGAAGCTTAAACTGATAAATATAATAAATCCAAAGGTAACTCATCTCTCAAACCTGGTCCTGAAGGCTCACTGCCCTGCAGTGCCTTTTTGGTGTTTTCCCTGCTTCTAAAACTCCTGATCCAACTAATCAGCACATTATCAGCCCATTATTGAGTTAAAGTGGGGGTGTTGCAGCACGGTGAGCACTACAATGTGCAGGGAAGTGAGCCTCCAGAACCAGGGTCGACAAACACTGCTCGAAAACACACAGTCAAGTCACACAATTCGAGGCACATCACATACATTGAAATCTATATTTATATTATAATATGTATTCTAGTAATCTCTCCACTCTACAGCAAACTGCCTAAACATGCTGCCACATGTTAGGCTGCAAATTCACGGAAAGAAGCATGGGACTGACTTCATTAATTTACAAGCGCTGCAGTGCTTTAGGGACTGAGCAAGGCATCACCAAGCTAATTGCGTTACATGCAGATAACAAGCCTCGGTTATGAGCTATGATATTTGTGCTCATATCAACACACTCTGGTCAGTTAGATCCATAATTGCATCTGTCAATCTTGTACCAGAGCAGCAGCTGAGGCCAGGTTGGCCCTGCCCTTAGTGTCTGTGGTGCATCCTGACACTACAATAAACCTTATGAGTAATGCAGCCCACTTTATTGAGGCCCATAATCACAGTGGACACCATTTTATCTTCTGTTCCAGCACAGCACAGCCCTCTTGTCCCATATACATACCTGGTACAAGAGGGCTCTACATACCTGGTACATATACCTCTAAGGTGTCAGAATTAAAATTACCTGAAGCTGGCCTTTTGGAATCTCTTTAATGCTTTAGTTTGCTTGATTAATTAATTGTATTGGTCATTACACTATTAATTGTCATAATAACTCAGTTAGCCTATGTTTATTTTACCTTGCAATATTTTTATATAGCACTAACAGACACTTATGGTTATTTAACCTGGAGCTGGGTCAGTTTGGAGCCAAAATGACTAAATCTATCAGACTTGATTGTAAGTTAGCTAGCAAGTACAAAATCTAGTCACCAATTTAGCCATAGCTACTTATCAAATAAGATAATCAAACATAAGGCCACTAAATACAACACATATACTAGGTCTAATATATACAACAAGTAAACTAGGTCATTTTTTAAAATATCTATAAAGAATTTCCTTTGGTAATCTTAGCTAGGTCATTAATAAATCGGTTACTGTTGTGTATGCTAGCAGAAATGCATTTTTTTTGTTTAGGATCATATTTAGATCATTTTAGGCACTTGTGAGGGCATGCTGAGAAAAATGCAGTGTATCATCTGTTCTCTGTAATGGTAGCTAGTCAATAACTAGCAAGAAAGCAAGATCAGCACAAAGGAAAAAGACAAATATAATAAAAATATATTTCAGTTTTATTCTTCTTGTACATAGTCAAATATGAATGTGTCACATCTGTCAGGCTTTTTTTAGGCAAGGAGTAAGCAGTAACACTTTTGCACTCGTGCCACTTTCAGCTGCATTATGCATAAACTGTTGGAGACGCAAAACCAGACTTCCATGTGTGGCAGGATTCTGGGGTTTGTTTGTATTAAAACAAATCATGCTATTTTATTAATATTATAATATTATATAAACAGAAAACATCATTTGGTTGTGCCCTAACCTCCACATGTTGGAGTATATAGATTGAAAATTGTATATCATTCCTTATAACACAGTTAGGTAATGCTAGTCACCAGTATTCACTTTTACCTTTTTTTATGGACTTGCAGGGGTCTTGAATTTAACAGAATTCATTGAACAAGACACCAATGAATTTAGGACACACTCAAATAAATTAGGATATATAAATCAGACATATAATAAGAATAGATTTATTTTACTTCATGTGCTTTTGTATAATGAAACATTTCCATATAATCTAAGGATGTTTTAATACACTGTACTGGAGTAATTTGCATGACAAATACCATGCAGCTGATACGAGTCTAGCAAAACTGGGCTTGTTTAGTTTTATTCAGCTCTTTTAATTATAATCTTCCCAATCTTGATTTTGTATTTCACACAATTTTAATAATCAGGCATAGTTCTTAAGTCTGTTTAGTTTGTTATGTGTTAAATATGTGCACAATATACAAGAAATCTAGCTTCTGACGGTGGAATTTACAACCTATCCAACAGAAAGAGGTTTTAAGACGGACTATTCTTTGTCTAAGGAGAGATAAACAAATTTTAGAATTGTGGCAATGGCGTGTCCCCCAGACTGGATTCTTTCTCCCAACCATCCATCCTATGGGGAAAAAAGGGGAAACTTTACATAAGCATTTCGTTGTGGGACGTTCTGGAGACAAATGTGAAAATAATGTCCTTCTTCGCTGCCAGACTGCTGAATGATTTCTGAGTTGTAGAAGAGAAAGAGCTTTTTATGAAAATGATAATCTTACTTTTTCAAGGTCAAATACTATTCAGTTCTGATTAGGGTGACATATAAAACAGTTGAGAGATCGGTGAGACGATGTTTTCATCACTGTGAGAAAAGGGTTTGTTTCTCAGGGGCTGAATTTCAGAGAAAGATGATTGCTGAATTCTCACACTGATTTCTAACTAGGAGAAGAAAATGAGATTAATAGATTAATAGGGTATCATATTTAGAATATTGCCTTCTTTTCTCTTAGTACTCATTTCAGTGCCTACCAACAGCATATGCTGTGATAATGAGTTAACCTCTTGCACAGCTTGCCAAAGCATGACGTGTCATTCAAGACAGACCAAAGAGCAGAAAGAGAAAGCTGACCAGACACACACAGCTGAGACTGTGACAGCTGAAAATTGGGCATGGCAGAGAGCGGCCCGTAACGACTATAGGCTTTGAAGCTTAATGAAACACATCTCTGCTGCACCTTTATTGCTTGCTTTTGTGATCAAGCAAAGCTAGTTTGAACAATTTGCAATCTTAATGACTTAATGACAGAGAGAGAGAGAGAAAGAGAGCGAGTGACAGAGAGAGAGAGAGAGAGAGAGAGAGAGAGAGAGAAACGGCAAAAGAGGATGTAACATCAAACATTAGGCTTAAAGCAATCCTGTAATAACTCTGCCCCCTAAAATGCTTTAGTAGATTTGTTAGTGGAGCACAATCAGCCATGATGAAGAGCAAAAGTCTTAACTCGGCGCCACACGGCAGGCATATTGCTCATTAATATCTTCAACACACTACTGTAGTTTTCGCCGCCCCAACAGATGTTCGGATACAGCAGCCGTGTTCTCTATGAGCCGAAGTGAAAGGATTACACACACATCGATCAGACTGATTATATCATTACTGATGTGCAGTGCATAAACCCGCCCAGACTGGGTGGTACAGTTATAGTACAGTCTCCTCACTCACACACAGCGCACATCTAAACATATGCTAAACATACGCTTATACACCTTTTTCTTCTTCAGCACATCTTTTTAATGCTCATTAGCCCTGCTTTCCCTTTCAATAGCCAGTGATATGGCATTCATAAGATTTAGCACTTTCATCAAATGCACCAGCTCTGCACCTAAATATGGGTCAAGGAGTTTGATGATTGCCAGGCTTCATTATGGTCCAGCCCGCAGTCATTGAGGCTCCACTGCTCACAAAGAAATGACACATTTGGGCTTAAATCAGAGCAAATAGGCTCAAACCAAGGGCCGGGCACAAACCTGAGCCTGAACACCCTGAACACATGCCAGTTAAAGCAAAGCCCCCCTCGCGCAGCTACACGACGTTTCCTCCCTCATTACAGGCGTGGTGGCCGTGAACGTATCCTCCTACCCCCCCCTGAACAATGCCACTTGCGAGCTGCTGCGGTAGCCTACAGGCAGCGCGTGGAAAAGGGCCACTTAGAGCGTTTCAAGGTGCAGCCCTGAAGCTCCGGAGCTCAGCAGCAAGGCTCGAGGGCGACAAGCACGACACCGACCGATGTGTATTGTTTCAAAGCGTGCTCTTCCCTCTCTCTCTCTCTCTCTCTCTCTCTCTTTAGGGTGTAAGAGAGCAGCTCGTACCTGGTGCACCGCCGGCAGCCCCGCGCAGCAGCAGAGGGCGGCCAGCGCCAGCAGCTCCCGCGCGCTCCGCTCCATCCTCTACCGCGCCCTGCGACTCGCGCTCATGCTCGCGTCGCGCGCGCCCTCCTCTTGGGTTACCGCTCGAGCGAGTACGGGTCCGGGTAGCGTGTGTGTGTGCGTGCGTGCACGGTGCTGTTAGCTGCTGTTAACGGCTCCGGTAGTGGGCGCGGCTTTGGTTGCCAAAGAAGTGAGTGACGCTGCGTGATGAAGCCTCTTTCTCCTCCTCCTCCTCCTCCTCCTCTCCTTCTTCCTCCTTCTCGACCTGGTGCAGGTTAATGTGTGTGATGTGATGTAGGGTCACCCAGCCCCCCTCCACCCTCAGTGCTACACATAAATCTAACTATGCTGCTGGCATCCACAAACTGCTCGATACTGCTGTGGTCAACAAAATCAAGGGGAATGAAGGGGAGTGAAGGGGGGGGGGGGGGGGTAAATAAATCAGGGCTGTGGGGCGACTAAAGTCATTAATCGTGATTCGTCGCATTATTTTGTGTAGTTAATCGTTATTAATCCTATTTATCTTTTTTCATTTATTCAAAAAGCAGATCAGCTATATAGTTGTATTAAATATTGGGGCACCCCACAATTTTACATACGGTCGTGTGAAGCTTTATCTTTGTCTTTTCTTCTCTTTGTCTGAAGAGAAATAAAGCAGCTCTCAATATTGTTTCACTGTTTTCTGATTTCCCCTAAACCCCCTCTCAGGAGGAAAGAGGAGATCAGCATCAGTACTTAACTGAGAGGGGTTCTGAACATTAATGCAACGCATGAGACCTTCAGCTCTGATAGACTGCTGAAAGATCTCTGCTATTTTGCTATTTAGAAACTCTGAGAGCTTTATAAGAAATGAGGAGACCTTACACTTGTTGTATGTGAATCTTATTCAGTTGAGACTGAGGTCATTATCATTATCATTATTGTGAGACATTCTTCTGATCAATGTGAGAAAACCTAAGGGTTGTTTAGCAGGAGCTGAATTTCAGAAACAGAAAGTCTCACATTGATCTCATACATTTGATCTTCATTTTAACAATGAATTAAATGGAGGTAATATAAGTAAACAAATACTGTAGAAATGGCTTTAAAATAATTTGTAAAATGTAATGAATGAAAATGTGCAGAAAAGTTAGGACACCCCACATTTATTACTACTTAAAATGCCTAAAATTAGAATGAGGTGCAGATGATAAGAACATGGTAAGAGAGGTTTGGGAAGAGCCTGTCTCTTATAGACCACAGACATTTAGTTTGGGTTGCTCTTGTTTGTTAAAGTGAGTGGTATCTCCATGGCAACATCAAAAGAGCTCCTTGAGGCCTTCAGAAATAAAGTTGTAGATTCATAAGAGGCTGGGAAAAAAGATTTTAAAAGATTGGTCATATATATATATATATATATATATATATATATATATATATATATATATATATAAATTTCAATCTGGATCTGGATTCTAGATGGACCTCATGGGCAGTGGTGGCTCAGCAGTTAGAGCGCCAGGATATTGATAACAGGGTTGTGGGTTCGATTCCCGGGCTCGGCAAGCTGCCACTGTTGGGCCCTTGAGCAAGGCCCTTTACCCTCTCTGCTCCCCGGGCGCTGGAGTTGGCTGCCCACCGCTCTGGGTGTGTGTGTGTACTCACTGCCCCTAACACATGTGTGTGTGTGAGTGTGTGTTCACTACCAGATGGGTTAAATGCGGAGGACACATGTACAGTGTACTGTACAGTGACAAATACGTGCACCTTTACCTTTACCTTTAAAACCGCTCTATGGAAGATACTCGATTTTTGATACAATAGACCACACTATTCTCTTAGACAGATTAGAGAACACTGCTGGAATCACAGGGATAGCACTATTGTGGTTCCAATCCTACCAAATTGGTTCACACAGGTAAATGATGTATCTTCCAATTATTCAAAAGTGAGATATGGCACAAAATATGAAAGTGAGAGATTATAAAGATTATTGATTCAAACTCACACTCATACTTCATAACCTGTTCCTACATTAGCTTTAGCCCTTCATTATCTATCTGTCTAGTTCTTTATGTAATGTTATTTATTTGTAAGGCAGATGGGTTCCTCAGACTGAGTCTTGGTTTCTCACAAGGTTTCTTCCTCTTAGTAGGATGGAGTTTTTCCTTGCCACTATAATTGTGGTGCTGGCTCATAAGAGGCATGGACCTGGATCTCTGTAAATCACTTTGGGACAACATTTGTTGTGAAAGGCGCTATACAAATACATTTTTAATGTATGAACTGAATTGAAAGAATATTTGGTCCACTTGGTCCCACCTAGACGAAACCGCAAGATTTTTTTCTATTTGTGTTTACATTTGTGGTAGATCAACCATGGTGGGAAGCAACTTGACTAATGCTTAATGTAGTTGCAGTTCCATGCAAACCAACCATAATAGGTGGTAAGGCTGGATTTTAAGAGGCATGTCTACACCGGTATTAAAGCTGTGTGGCGGATATTAAAACAAACGCCAGACTTTTTACACATTTTTAACATCGAAAAACAGGACACGTCTAGAAAAAAGAGGACATATGGTCACCTTGTGCAAAGGACCTTCAGGAGGGTTTAGCTAACACAGGAGAGGTAGTTCACTGTTCTACTGTGGGAAGTTGCTTTCACACACGTCTTTTTGCCTTTTACAACTCCCCGTATCTTCATTAAAGTGTTATCAAAAGGAAACCTCACCTGCAATCTTACTACAAAATCAGCATCTGAAGTTTGTAAAACAACACTGAGATACAGTGGAGGCATTTTACATACAAGCGCTGTGGACACAAAGTCTTGTCTTTTTATCATTTACACATCAATACTATAAAAAAAAAAAATCAGACAGTAGGTCCAATTCTGCAATGCTAATATTCCTCTAACATCTAATTAAGCTGCTTGTTTACATATATTATACATCTGATGAAAATCAGTAAACAGAAAAAAATTCTCTGATGTTACCAAAATAATTTTGAGGAAAAATAACAAATTATACCTCCAGCATTTCATGTTGCATTATCTGCTTGTGCACCCTCACGCGCTGTATAGAAAACATATCAGAGAAATCCAATCAAAGGACAATTAATTATAACACCTTTCAAGACGTTTCTCTTCAGTACTGAACACCAGCTGGACCCCCATTCATCTGATTATCTAGTCATATGTCTATGTTATTACAAACAACATGGCATATTCTGGTGATGTAAAACAGCCTCAAGGTTGGAACTTCAGTCTTCTATGGATTCACAATCTTTTGGATGACTTATCAAAAGTTTTACTATAATAGGGCAGCTGTACAGTTAGTGAACAGCCAGCCAACACTGCAGAAACTAAGATGGGACCAGAGCCAACCTCCTAAATTGCACACTGTTGTATTAGTGCCCTGTGTTATTAAAAAGGTACAGCTCATCCAAATATTTGTTCTCCCTACTACTGTTAAGATGCTAATTTGGGGTCTGAATAATAACAGTTTAAAAAACCTGGAGGCTCTGAAATAAAAAAAAGTAGCAGACTAAGCATGAAGAAAACAATGATGTAGAACAAATGCAAAAATGAGAGAGCTAGGTAGCGAAAGAGAGAGAAAGAGAGAGAGATTCTGCTGATGGGCTGCATTATTATCAGCGTGAGAGAGAAAGAGAGAGAGCAAGCGAGAGAGAGAGAGAGAGAGAGAAACAAAATTGATACATTAGAACTAAGTCACAGAGCACATATTCGTTCAGTTAGGCCTACTTCCAATAAAGCTAATTAGTACAGCTTCAACACGCCTGCCTATAATAGTCACAAACAACAGCTGGGAACCCCATGAGTGACCTTCTGCTCGTGGCATGCGCTCAGTGACCCACCCATGGAGTCATATCACCCCTACTCACATGCATACATTACACTCTCAATACACGCTTTCATTCCCCCACGCTCTTGACCTCCTCACTGGAACTAATGTACTGCATTTTATAGTCATTATTGCCTCAGCGCTTTAGTTCATCTGCTCCCCCATTGAACAGTGGCTTTAACGGAGAAGAGAGGAGAAACGAGGAGAGGAGAGAAGATGAGGATCTTACTGGGGCGCTATAGTGTGGTTGTCATGGTAACACAACGGTAAAATTCCCGACAGTACCTTCCAACTCTCATTGTAAATTTTAAGGACTGTTCAGACACAACAGTCTTTGTGTTTCTGGTGGGGAGGGGGAGAGGCTCTGTGTGCTTTTAGGCAGTGAAATGCTCAAACATGTTGAATACGTTTTGAACACAATGGTAGAAAAAAAAACTGCTTAATCTCATCACTAAAAGCCACAATGAGTCTTAAACGTCTGCTGGGAATTAGCGCTAATTTTACCAGGCATTGCTCACAGTCTCAACTCTCTGACATGAGCAAAAGCACATGTGCCCTATGCCCACACTAAGACATGCACTCACACAGTCGTTATGGGGGTGACTTCTGTCATAACTGCCATGCCCAAAGGCATCATCTCACAATCCCATTAACCCTCTCTGCTGCAGCCAATCCCGACCAAAGCCTGTTGGTATGGAAACGAATGAAAGAGATGCACCATCAAACCCTTTTTTCCGTTTTTGTTCCCCAGGTTAGAGGCAGATGACGAGAATGAGCCATGGCCTATATAATTTGGTTCCAAAGTGTCTTTGTGCAATAATGCCTCTGCTTTGTCCGCAATTTTCCTATTTTAGTCTTCATTCAAATGGTTAGCATTGTGCTTAGGCTCCATCGATGGACGGATTGGCCAAAAAAAAACATCACACACACATGCAGACAGTAGCTACGTTTCCATTGACTTTCTGCGCAAATGTACAAACAATAAAATAAAAATGCATTTCAAACAATGCTGTCTCATTTTGCCCAGCCATGCCCTTGTGTTTGTCTCTTTATGTTTACACTCCCCATGTGCTCTCCATGTGCTTCATTGTTTATATTTTAGCTATGTTTACATTACCAAAACGTATCAATGTGCACATGGACAGGATTCTTCACATTAGTGGCGGATACAGGTCACTTGGGCTACATTCACACAGCAGGACCAAATCCACTTGTTTCTGTCATGTGTAACACAGATGTGTTATCTGTGTGGCAGTGTGAACCACAATAACACACTGAATCAGACATTCTCAGTTTCCGATTTGGATCACTTTCATATGTGATATTAAAATCTGATCCATATCCGATACACGGTAATGCGACTCAGTCTGAACAGCCAGATCAGAATTCATGCATCTTCTACGCCAATCCAACTTTCACATTCGACATTCGCTGAGGAGAAGACAGCAGTGAGGTAGGCATTTGGGGTGATGTCTCTGTTCAAACAATATTAGAAGGCACATAATGCAACTGCTCTGCGGCATACGGGAAAAACACAGCATGCAGGAGAAATTAGGCCACAGGAGGACGCGGCTGCAGCACCAAAGGAAAATAAAAAGCTTAAAAATGAAGTTTAAAAAAACTCAGGATGCAAGCCAAATAAGAGGCCCTGGCCAAAAAAAAACTGTGCTTTTTACCACAAGCTTGAACACACTCTCGTGATAAGCCAAGCTGTCAGCCACTGAAACTCCTGAGACGCCCAGACCATCCAGACTGAGACGATTTGTACAAATTCGATTGTGATCGCAAACTCCAAATGTTTAATTTCCTTTGGCTATCCAGAATATTAAAAAAAAAATCTATATAGACACAATCTAGATGTGCCAAAAATCGGCATAGCCTTAGGTACATATAGCTTTGTGTTTGCTCTGTCTCTTTGTCTAATGTTGTAGGAACGTGACTAGCTTTTAACCAGAGCTGTTAGATGAGATATCCTACGAACTTTCCACTTATAAAGGCTACAACCTTTTTGCTTTTTGCAAATTCAGGTATGTCACATGTCTCTCTCAGTAGCTACATTTTTACAATGTTTTAATTTTTACAATGTTTTACAATGTTTTAATGCTTAAAAAACATTGCCCTTGCAGGCTATGGACATGGAAATATTTGGTGGTAATATTTAAACTTAGCAGATAAATTGTTAAAGTAAATCAAATGTGCACCACCATTAACACAATCATTAATGTTGTGAGTAAATTGTAGAAGGGTGCGGTTTGGGATGCAAAAAAACAAAACAAAAACCAGAATGAGCATAGTGGAGAGATATTTTGGACGGAAAAGGAGACGTGAGTGCTTTTAAAAGGGACTCCACTTTTCAGCTTTTACAGAAAGAGATGCCCAGAAAAAGCTGCAGCCGCTCTAAATAGAAAGTTCTCAAGCAGCACATAGTGACGGGATCTCAGCACCGACTGAAGGAAAATAAATTACAGGGAACAGAATGTCCTGGTCAGAAGATCATGCAGACATCAAGGAAGCCAAAGGGAGTGAGTTTATTATGCAAATCAAAATAGAGATGGAAACAAGTCAAACACCATGTTTTCTATTCATAAACTAACATTTATGCAATAACATTCTTTTGCAGGCTCACCAAAACTGGGTCGTTGGAGGGGTTAGAATTTGGCACCAGGAGCTTGAATCCATGGACCCAATCTGCCTTGTGTCAACAGTACAGGCTGCTGGTGGTGGTGTAATGGTGTGGCAATGTTTTCTTGGCACACATGGAGCCTGTTAATACCAATCAATCATCACTTGAACACCACAGCCTATTTGAGTACTGTTGCTGACCGTGTGCATCCCTTCATGGTCCCAATTTAGCCATCTTCTAATGGCTACCTCCAGCATGATAATGCAGCGTGTCAAAGAAAGTAATCTCAGACTGGTTTCATTAACACGTCAATGAGTTCAGCAGCCTTCCCAGTCACGAAGATCTCAATCCAATAGAACACTTTTGGGATGCGGTAGACGGGAAATTTGCAGCAGGACAGTGCTCCTGAAAAACGTGCACTAACTGTGTGAACCAATCATGGCAACATGGACCTTCATTTCCATTTGGTTTGGAATACTGCAACTTGCTTCTAGCTTGCATCAGCTCCTTCTCCATTTATAAACACCAGCTGGTTCAGAACTCTGCTAAACTCTCCTCACCCACATCCACTCACATCACATTACACCCATTCTCCAACACCTCCACTGGCTTATCGCATACAGTTCAAAATACCCCTGCTTACCTATAAAGCCCTTAACAATCTTGCTTCTTCTTAGCTGTCTGATCTTCTTCTTCCCTACAAACCCTTTCGCTCTCTCAGGTCTTCTACAGCTGAACTACTCACTGTACCGCCATCTAACCTCCAAGGCTTTGATGACTGAGCCTTTTCTAGATTTGACTCCTGACTCTGGAATAATAGGTAGAATTATTAGTATTTTTTTTTTATTAGAATACCAAAGGAATGTTTCCAACATTTTGAGAAATTCATGCCATGAATAAATTTCCATAAGAGGGAACAAAATAAAACATGCAGGGGTGGAGAATTCCAGTCCTAGAGGGCCAGATTTCCAGATTTTCCTGATTATCAGCAGTTAAATACCAGGTTTAGCTGCTATGTCTGAGCAGGGAAATCAGCAAACTGTACTGGACTCTGACCTTTAGTTCCCCACCCATTATACAGGATTCTGTAAAGAGACGGAGCAAGTTTTTTATTTATTAGTTATTATTTGGATTGCAGGAAGGCCTGTTACCTTTATTGTAGAAGCTTTCCCTAGTTTACTGTTGCTCATACTACTAGAAAAGACAGACGTCTTTAACAGCTTGATTGCAATGTAGTAGCCCAAATAGGAGAGTGCAGGCTAATGCTCGTGGTTTCTTTAGCGATCAGCGTGCTGCGAGATCTGTGAAGTGTTAAGTGTGAAGTTGTACTGCAGCTTCCGTTATCCTCATCTATCCCCAGAGCCTGGAAGCAGAAGAGAAGCAGATCGTTTATCGCTGCCAGCCACGGGCGCTCTGAAGGCTGTTGTGAGATAGTGTTTGAAGTGGGGTGTGCCGTCGAAGACACAGGCGGCCTCATCCAAGGCTGTTCCGCTCTAATTGAAGATCTCTCCGCCGGCATCATCAGCCTCACACTAATGTCATTAACTAATCATGATGTCCAAAATGGAGATGGAGTGCACAGAGCTTAACAATGAAAACACAAGAAAATATACCGTCTCTGCAGCCCTACAGAGTTTAGGAATTCATTATCTTGCGCAGGCTAATTAACTTGTGTGTTGAAAAGTTTCTCAGTTGCTTAAACACAATTGCTCATCCACTATTTCTGAAGAGCTCACAAACCGCAGAGGAGTTTCAGTAGTATTCAGTTCTGTAACAGCTTACATATGAAACTCATTTGCCCATGGAAGGTAATGCATATATAATGCATATAAACACTGATCAGCCATTACATTAACAATGCAGATGTAAATCTGTTTCTCTGTATACTTTGTTAGCCTTCCTTCACCTTGTTCTTCAGACAGTGATTTTGGTGGTGGGTTGATATCAGCACTGCAGTGACACTTACATGGTGGTGGTGTGTTAGTTTGTGTTGCACTGGTACGAGTGGATCAGACACAGCAGCATTGTGCTTCAAATGTGCTTAAAGATAAATCTTTAAAAAAAAAAAATCAATAGAAGATTTGACTGGGGTTTTTGAAATCTCTCTAAATATAAAATTTTAAATATTCAATTGTGTTTGAGCCCAATGTGTATTTGGTCAGGAAACACTGAGGTAAACATGTCACTTTGTTATAGGATGATTTACATGAATGTAGACACTGAAGTTGTAAGCAGCTGTACTGAAGAGTTTGAAAGGCAGTTAATAATAATGATAAATGAGTTGTGTTTGTAAGTAATAAAAGTGGATGCAGTGTCGGCAGCTTATATCACAGATTTACTCTTCTTGGATTGTAAAGAAAACAAGAAATAAAGTTAAGAGCGGTTGCGGTTTAGGGTCCAAGTTAATTAGCTTTAAAGATGTGCATTACTTTAATTGTTTTAGATAAACTGTATTTTAGAAACTGGAGCTTCTAGTGATTTTGTCAACTGTTGGCTAGACCATTTGCATTTTTGCAACCATTTGCCAGAACCTTAGTGTCTGTTTATGTGGGCTGAAATAATTTATAATACTGCTGTTTATAAGTGAACTATGTAATCTATTAATAAACTCGGCTGTTTTTTTGTTTTTTTTTTAATACTGCCAATTCATCTGAGAGGGGCTAATGGGCATTTAACAAACTCAGTACACCACACCAGTGTCATAATAGACTTCATCAGAGAAGTGAGATTTCACACTGCTGACAAAGGCCTTCATTTCTAACATGACCTTATTACCTAACAAACAGGCCCAGAGATAACGGATAGTTCCTTGCAGAATGCTGCCCTATTTGTCAGTCTGACTAGCCTGATTCTGGGTTGCTGAAGTGGTGCTTATTTATGCTCTTCCAGCAAAAATTACACCTGACTCTCTGTGTCCTAGACTGCTGCTGTCACTTCACTAGCAACTGAGAACGAGCAGCAATATAAATTCATGATGGCATGGCGCTTAAACAACAGAGGAAGGGGGTCCTGTACAGTATTCAGGTAGTAAACGTGCACAGGCCATAGTGAGGACCGTCAATATCGCTTGCAAGCACATAACGCCATCTAGTGGACCATACTGGTACTGGAGTGTTTTTTTTTTTTTTTTTTTTTTTTTTACAATGGTCTTGGTTTATATAGGTTTAACTAAAACTAGTATTTCTTCACTGCAAACCGCCAACCGATTCAGTCCATAAGGAAAGTATATTTAAAACAATAAACACTGGCAATTCACGTTGGAAAACTACTACGACGGTGACAACTTGGATAAGTCCATACTATTTTTGGAGGACATAGGGCCCTCATACATACATCACAAATGTTACACTTGACGAAGAAAAGAGAAAATGGGGGGGGAATAAATGTAGCCTTACACATCTGCTCTTGTCTTTGTTGTTGAACCACTTTAAGCTCCGGATGTCCCGCCCCATAAAAAGTGACGTGCCTTGATTGACACGGCGTTCAACGAGCTGAAAGTCCGCGTTGCACTTGATGGACGTGTCAACTGACCAATGACAGCGCGAGATAAAATAGCCATGGCGACGGTGCCCTGTCTGCTGATTTGCAACCCGCCGAAACCGCGTCGGGGAAGAAGGAGAGCTTCGATCGGTTCGCCATGGACTGGTCCAGGATCAGTGCGGTTTAAATACGACTCTAACCATAGAGCGGTAAGTAAGAATACTGTCAGCAACTCGCGTCGGATTCAAGGTTAGCGTTATAAATTGAGGAGCCGACTGAGGGGCGGCTTGGACGTGATGGTGGTGCGAAAACGAGCCATATCACATTTCAAATATGACGGTTCCCCGTCGAGGCTTTGGCCTGGTCCTTCTACAGTTCACGAAAGCAAGTAGATTATCTTTCCTCTTAAAGTCTGCCCTTACACACGGGGGTCGCCGAAGGGGGTTGTTTTGCTGCTGGCAAAATGTCTCGTCACGGTATACGTTTTAAGCAGCACCTCAGCCTACTACTATTTACTCAAATATTATTGACTGAGAAGAGTCTGGGTCCTCGCTCAAGTCCTCTAGCTTAGCTCTGCTGGTAGCCAACCACAAAGTTCACTTCCACACGGTGACGAGTCGTGATGTCAGGAAGGCGCTTAAATCGCTTTCTTAAATGATTGAAGTCACGTGCTGGCTGCTGGTTTATTGCAATTACATACTAATAAGTTACTCTTAGTGATATTTAGAAAGCACCGTGGGATCCTACCTACCTAAAAGTTACATAACTTTAAATAAAGGTGAATAATGAAGGTGAATGAATGACTGTTTAATAGTATCTGGGTTGTTTTTGTATATTTTTACAGCTGTCACTGGGCCACACGTCATTTTGTGAAGAAGCAACGGCTGTTTTAATGATCTCGTAAATCTTAACATCTAGAAGACAGTATCTGAAAGCCATTCTGAAACTTAATGATTTACATGAAGAGAATCATTTAAGCAAACTGATTCATCTCTGAAAAGACTCTGAAAATGGATCCGTCTTCTGGGATGCACATACCCACTGTCTCTCCAAACAGTGACGTGGTCCATGTGGCTGGGATTGGGAATCCCATCATAACAATGTATCAAACGCCGCCTCAAGCTCCAAGCATTGCTCAGATCATTACACAGCATGTCATCCCACAAGATGTCTCCTGTCAAGCTGTACCGCATACAGTTCCATCGCAAGTCCAGATATCTTCACAAGTCCAGGCTTCGATGCATGGTCATGGTCATGTTCAAGGTCGTAGTCAGTCACAAAGCCACGGGCAATCTCACAGCCATGGGCACACGCAAACCCATTTGCAGTCGCAAACCCATTTGCAGTCGCAGAGCCTCGGGCAGTCGCAGAGCCTCGGGCAACCGCAGAACCTCGGGCAACCGCAGAGCCTCGTGCAACCGCAGCCACACAGCCATGGGCAGCCACAAAGCCATGGGCAGCCACAAAGCCATGGGCAGCCACAAAGCCATGGTCCATCGCAGGTCCACATTCCTACACAAGGCCCTTCGGAGAGCCAGACTGTGTCATCTTCTCAGGACGGGGCCAGGTCTAACCTGCAAGTTCCTTTTGCAGAGGTAGCCTCCCTTCTGGATCCTAACATGAAGAGCTCAAAGGCCCGGAAGTACCAAATCCATTATGAGGAAGTTAAACGGAGGCTGGAGCCGCCTGAAAAGATGTCCCTTAGGTCCCTGGCTGCCTACACTAGAGTGAGTCGAGGCCCAGCCAGCAAAAAAACCCTCCTGGAATCACTGAATGTTTTTGGCCTGTCCCCAAGCACCAACACTGCAGTGTCCAGCTCTTTCTCCAAACTCACTGAGGGTGAGGTTCAGCCATATTATTCAAACACAAATAGCTTTTTTTAAAAACATGACATATAAAACATTTCAGTTTTTATTGGTCAATTAAAAGGTAGACACAATGTTAAAAACAAATAGATTTGTTTACATCTACTATTAAAGCCTTGTCCTGTGTGTGTTTTGGAAAATTATTTTTAAATAACCTTTTTTTTGTGTTTGTTTGTTTTAGGTGACACCGCAGCACTGTGCAAAGATATGAAGGACTTTGCCCTACAGTATGTGGATTATGAAAACATGGCAAAACAGTTACTGCCTGAGACAAACCAGGTGCAACACTGGTCAAAAATAATTGAAACAAGGTAACACTATATACACTACACTCAAATCAAAAAAGGGCTCTATATAGGACAGACAGGCTTCTTTGCCCTGCAACAGTAACGGGACCCTTTGGTGCTATGTAGAACCATATTTCAAGAGGTTAAAAATCCATCCGCAATCTTGAGCCTATCCTTGTGTATAAATAATCAGGCAAAGAATGAAGCCATTAGGGCCATTGCCTACTGAAGAACTCATGATTGCAGTTAGCTAAAATGATTTACAATTTGTTATCTAAAGTAATTCAAAGAATAGCTTTTGCAGTGCTGTGTTGGTCTTTGGGAAATATTACTAAAGAAATTATGATATTTTTATCCAGGAACTACCTTGAAGAGATGCGGAAAGTTTTCAAAGACCCATCGAACAGCCGTTTGTTTTCCAATGTCACACATGGCCTTGGTAACGGCATGATGGACGTAGCACTTGACATTATTGATGATGTCATCGACCGGCAAATTCGTATCCTCTCCGGCAACACAGATCCCAAACCCGAACCGCCTACGAGGAGGATCCGAAAGCGCACCCGCAAACCCAAGGCTGCTGTTGAAGATGGCAAGCCAAAAGAGAAGGGCAAAAGAGGAAGGAAGAAAGGCAAACAGATGCGATTAGATCCTGCTGTACCACAGGTTTCACAGTCCACAGACATAGAGAGCAGTGTCCTGACCCTGGTGTCCGTGGGGTACGAGACCATATCAAGTGGCCTCGGTGCCACCAATGCAGGCCTGGCATAGTCTGAGAGTGAGTGCATGAGGAGTGCAGGATTCTTATAAAGCACATTTTAGTTTTGTATTGTTAGATTTCTCATTTCTTTTACATGTTGGATCTGTTTTGGATGTTTAAAACTGTTCTGTTTTTGAATCATGTCAGCTGTAGATAAAGAAATCAGTCTTTGAACGATGAATTTTACAAGAAGAGAGATTTATTTCAACAGGGATGGTTCAATTAAAATGGGCCTTTTCATATCTTCCGTTCATAATTCTTTTATTATTTTTGAGTGAAGAACAAACATGTACAGGCAGCGTATAAAAGGTTAGAATGTTTTTGAGCAGTTAAGAACATGTTAATGAAGGTAAATAAAGAAACCCATGACTAAAATGTCATTTAAATACAAAATGTAATAGGATAGACGAACAGTTTAAGTTGAATATGCCATGTCTTTTATGTAGGAAGACTGTTTTCAGATTTTTGCAATGAAGTTATGGGACTATTTATATATTTTCTCTTCTTTGATTCTATACGTGTGGTGTACTGAACAACTAGTGAATGACTGTAATCTGTATTCAGAAAGTACTTCAGATCCTTTGTGTGCATTAAAAATGTAAGGTTTTTTATTATTTATTTTGCTGTCCTCATTCAGTTTAAATGTGATAACTAGGCCTCTCATGATAACTAGTTTTTTTTAGATGACTGTATTGTGATAACCGATATTGTCATTTAAAGACGATTTTATGCGGATATAATGATAATATAATAGCATAATAATGGAATTACACCTTTTTAAAGGGCAATTAACTTTTAAGTTAAATTATTAATTTAATTAATAATAAAATAACATTAGAACAGTGTTGACATGCCAGATCATTCCAATCAATGTGCAAATCTCACAATGTGCAATATTAAGGCCAGCAAACATATTTTACATGTCCATATATTGTACAATAAGTTGATAACATAATTATCATGACAGACCTAGTAATAATATCATGTATTCACATGCCCATTTGCATTTTTCATGTATCTAAAAATTCCGACAGGAATTTCCTAGAAGCCAAAACAGGAAAGACCTGGGGAGCAGGAACTGGAGTAGCCTGGGGCATAGGAACCGGAGGGTTATCACCAGGTGTAGCGATTACCACTGAGGTAGCTCAGGGAGCCACAACCATCGAGGCACAAAATTTGCTGGTGTTTTCCATAGCTTGTGGTGGAACACTGAAGGTAGGCATCAGCATGCCAACGCTTTCAAGAGCACTGGGCAGAGCCGTGAGGGCTGACAGACCTGCAGTTATGTCCATGAAGGCTGGTCCCCCAAAAAAAATTTTAAGAGTCTTCTTCTGTTCCTTAAATTGAGGGTCAGAGAGGCCAACAATCACTTTAAAGAAGCTGCAGAGTTAAGTGAGACCAAACTGAGACCAAAAGGGGCACCAGTGAATAATATTAAGAGCATTGCCTATAACTAGTTTGTGTGGGAGGATGGCTACAAAGAAGCCATTATCAATGAAAAAACACGGGCAGAAAGCATACCAGAGATGAGGCAAAAATTAAGCCCAAAATTCTACATTTTGTTGAAAACACAGTCCATTCCTTAACAAATTTCATTTTAAACGTGACGTTTGGCAGCAACATGCTGTGTGAATGTTTTCTTTAGCAAGGATTGGGTATCTAGTTTAAACTGAAGGGTGAATGGATGGTGCAAAAATATGTGCATATACTGCAAAGGTCAGTCAACTAAAACATAAAAGATTGGTAGACACTTCACCTTTTAGCAGGGCAATAATCCTAAGCACAAGGTCAATGTTCTACAATGGTCAAGTCAAAGTCCAGATTTCAGTCCAATTGAGAATCTGTGGCACTGTTTGCAAATTTCAGTCCACAAGCCTCTTCCAACTATCTGGAAGAACCTGGAGCAGATTTGCCAAGGACCCATGAATAAAAGGTACTTCTGATAAAAAAAAATCTTATAGGTGTTATTGCTGCAACTGAGCATCTGGAGGGTTTAAATATGTATGCAAGCAGCATTTTACACTTTTATTAGATCTGCTGAGAAAAAAAAAGTGAATTTACATGAAGTGCATATTGATTTGCAACACAAATACTGCCTGGAACAATCTAAGGTGATATACAGCGTATCTACATATTTGTGAGTGTAAATGTGTTTAAACTGAATTCTTCATTTAATTGAAAAATAGACAGAAAATCAAAACAATATAAAAAATAAATAAATCAGTAACTCCCCTGATAACAAAGGATTCTGTACACTAAAACTGTACACTAACTATGAATCCTGGGCTTCCTCAATGAGAGTTTGAAAATGGTTAAGCTAACACCCAAACAAACACACGTCCAAACACCAGATTACTGTCCAGCTAGACTTAGTTTTACCTTGTTTTGAGCCTTCATTGTACATAGCATGATACAGTGTCACCTAGAGGCTACCTGGCAAGCAAGGAGCTTTAGAGAGATTTAGGATTTGGAATGCATTAGTGCAGATCTGAGAAGGAGGGGGCAGGGATTGAAGGAAAGAAAATGCATGGGAAACAGAAGGAGGAGCACAACATAAACACATAGAGAAAAACAAGCAAAGAGCAAGGAGAGCCTCTCATCTGCTCATCTGTAGTAGTTAGTTTTATTGGTAATGTCTGGAAGAACAGAGATTAGGATGACTGAAAAAGTGGAAATTAGGAAAAGTGTCTTAAGGTTAAAGAGTAGAGAGCTTGCAGTGTTTCAGTCAGATTACGGATGTTCTGTGTAATGCACATCACATGGGTTGCAAGCTGAGACCCATACTCTACCTCCCATACACATGGACAGGCGGACAGCCGATCACCCCCTGCCCTGCACAGCCAAGGGTGAGTAGCAATGTATGGAAGAGCATTTGCAGGACATTCAAATAGCATCCAAAACAAACCCTTTAAATTGTAGGCCTGTTTGGCTTATTAGTCATGTAATTATGTAGCTATGGCAGTGAGAAGTTTGGACACATAATTTTTTCCGCATTATTTAAAGCTTCAAAATATCAAAAAGAAAAAAAGACCCAAAGCAGCAAAGTTGGGGCACCCCACTTGGTCATTCCTTAGTATAATTCCCTTTTACTAGTATTTTAGCTTGTAAACAGCAAGGGCATTGTCAATGACTGTGGACCCCATTAAAAGGCATTACTGGGCCCCACAACTCTATCAATTCTGGCAAAATCCTCACTTAATACATTTTTGGCCCCCTGTCAGTCACAGGCATCCCTCCTCCATACACCCCTGGCTAAAAGCTTGCAGGTTCTGTTAGTTTTTTGGGCTGTCTTGTATGCACTGCTCTTTTGACATCTATTCACTGATTTTCAATTATGTTTAGGTAAATTTCTGGCAAGGTGGTTGGGATGAGTGCCGTCCCTAATCGTGAAGATTGTAAACAGGCCATGGTGCTAACAAGCTACTTAAGGTCTGGGAGCACATTTGTTGGGTTGCCCAAACTTTCGCTTTTGAATGGTGCTTCTTTCTTTTTTTGTCAGTCTAGAATCTTTCATCTTTAACGTTATGCCATTTGGATATCAGTCCATGTTGTACTTGCTCTTCTATTCACTCAGGTAGGCTGGTAGACAGGTAGGCTGCTGCTGTTGAAACTGAAATCACACATACACAAAAAAGTCAGCTACCAAACCCGTGTTCTTCTAACTGTATTCCTCTAACCTACAGATCACCATTTCTGACCAATACATTCTGACTAGCACTTTTGGTGTGCATATACACAATGCATGTCTAAATGTCTTCAGTGATTAACGTATGATTTTAATACTGATTTTTTTTTTAGCAGACTCATTCGGTGCTGCCTTAGATGCAATCAGTGTGACCACAGAGCTTGTTGATGAGGAACTGAAACCCCACTTGGACACCCTGCTGACTGTTGCTGTGGAGAAGAGTGAGTGACACAGACATATATAACGTCTTTCATGTGTTAAGAACCCCAAAATGAGTGAGAATCACGTACATTTCAGCACTGATTCTGCAATTGATTCAGTTTCCCTGAAAATTATATACCTTTATCTAAAGTGGGGGCATAATGGCTGCAGGGTGCCTTCATATGACAATTTTGATAAAATAGCATAAATGTGTTACTGGGGAGCTATATTCTGGTGACTCTGATTAACTTTTTAAAGGCAATATTATGTAGAGATTGTAAAATAACAGCTTTAACATCATGTTGATGCTCCACTGACTTGTAATATACTTGTCATTGCCACTCCAGGCCCAGAACCTCAGCTACTGCACTCTGTGTCATATTTGTCCTGTAATATTACTGTACCACATCAGTCCACAGGCTTCCTTTATCTTTAGTGCTGGTTCTGTATGTCTTGTAAAATGCATGTGTCCCATGAGGGGAGCTCAAACAACAAGTTGTATTTACTGCGGTGGAGTAAAAGTAAATTGCACTCCCCACCTGTAGGAGGAAACCATGGAGCCAAAAATATGACTGTGTCAGACTGTGCTGTCAAAAAATCCTCTCTTAACAGACAACAACAGAGTGTAGTATTGACCTGTTGCTATGCGCTGGTGTTGGCGGTCTGTCACTGAATTGCTCTCAGTGAAATACATGGCAAGCGTTTGTGTCCAATGTTAAAGTGCCCGTGTGAACATCACCATAGGTAAATGCGTGACCTTTGTGGATTTGAGACATGCTAATCCGCATTTGTGTCTGGTCAAGCCATTGATTGACAGGGCTGATTAGCCAGTCTTCCTTCAAACTCTCACTTCACACTGGACCTGCCAGCTAGCCAGCTGTTAGGGATTGTGGCACCTGTGTAAACATGACCAAGATATGCCCTTTAATTCAGTATTGGTTTGTTCCGTTTAGGCAGGATAAGACTGGTCTGACTGGTCTGAAATGCCTTTGACATGGTATCAGTACATGGAAGGAGAAACTGTTCTTAACTTTGATTGTGAGTTCATTTACCACAATTTTATTCCAAGTTATTTTGGACCATTTCTTTTGGCCCATCATCCACAAACATGGTAAGGGCCAGCAGACATCAAATGGAAAAAGAAATGCCTGGAGGATGCTTTGCCTGATTTTTGTTTAAGTGCAAAAACTGTGATAAAGTCATCTCTCAATTATCCCTTGAGATTTTAACTGTGTGTGTGTGTGTGCGTGCGCGCGTGTTTGTGTGCTTCTCCATCAGAACGAGGACTAGCCGAACAGGTGGTGGAGAGTGGCATTCTGCCTGTTTTGGCTCAGGCTCTAAGGAGGAAGAGCTCTCTCACTGTACACACAGCCAGATTGCTAGCTGAACTCGCTAGGGAGGGTAAGCAGAGTACAAATGATTCAGCTGTATGTATTTACAACCTGCAGTCTGAAAGATATACTGACACATACTGTATGTCCAAATGTTTGTGGACACCCCTTCTAACGAATGCACTACTTCAAGTTGCACCCACTGCTGACACAGATGTGCAAATGCACACACAGCTCGTAGAGAAGACAGTTTAGACGAGAAAAATGAGATGGAAAATGGGCTGTTTTGTTTTTGAAACCTAAGGGGATGAGCAGAGCTATACATTTTACTTTACTTTTGATAGATGTTGCACTGTGCATGTTTTGCTAGTCATTGGGTGTACGTAATAAACTGGCAACATTTACTGATATCAGCAAATAGCAAGTTATTTATAGAGCTAGATGGTATGTTTACTACTTATTAGCAATATAATACTTTTGTAAGCAGTTTGGTTTCTTCCCTTATTGCTTTGTGTGTGTTTCAGCTCCAGTGAGAGACAGCTGCTTTGAGACTGGAATTATATCAGCTCTTCTGACACTGCTGCTCAGTAAGGATGAGGATCTGCTGTTACATGTTAGCCGAGCCATCGGGAGAATCTGCTATGACAGCAGTGAGCCAACTTGATTTTCTACATTCAATACACTGCTTATACAAAGCCTTCTTTTCTGAAACAGTAACTAGGAAAATTAATATGTTACAGCTGCTAATAAACAATTACTTATAAATGACATCTTATTATATTATATTATATTACTTATTACATCTACTAATACACCAGACTTCTCTCATCATAAAATGGCCAGAGGTTACCAGGAACTTTACAAATCTGCCAACAGAATAGGACTCTCTGGAGCAGATAAACATGAATCTACTGGTACCATGCCTAATGCCAGGCGTGTGCTAGAGGGGTATAAGATGATGGTGCTCCATCCAGTACTTTTGGGATTAGGTGGGTGGTGATTATCAAATTCTCACATCAGTGGTCCAAAATCTAATATAAATCCTTTCCTGGACAGTAGAGACAGTTACTCCAACAAAAGAATAAACTCCTTGAAACAAATGTCCTTAAATTAGAGGAAACAATAAATGAGCAGGTGTCCTAATATTTTTTTCCCATATACCGTATTTTTAGTTATCTAGCCTTCTCAAAGAATCAAAGATACTATATAACTGAAATCCCATCTCAACATTTTCCAAACAAATGTATGTCCATGCAGCCAGTTCTTGTCACCCTCAGGAGGCAGTTCATGCAAATGATCAGAGGTTATTGTGTTGTAGATCTACAGCAGATACGTGTTTGTTTCCTGTGCAGATTTACAGCAGGAGAGGCTGCTGAGGTTGGGAGCTGTTCCGCGGCTGGTGGCAGTTCTGCTGCAGCACCTTGAGAACAACACCTTGCTGAGCTCCTGCCTGCTGGCTCTGTGTAACCTGGCTGATATGGGCGAACAGGACGACTCAAAGTTTGTGTGGGAGAAGAGTGGCCATTTTGACGCGGGTGAGCAAGTGTTCCACGGCACTTCCCAGCACTCGTTTGGCTTTGTCTCAGCTGTGACTGTGGTTCGACTGAACCAGTGGTCTCCAGGACAGTACTCAGTGAGTGTGGAGGCACTTCAGAGATGCTCCACTCTGTTATGGGGAGCACGCAATGGACGGCAGACTGGCTGGCGCTTACCGCACTTGGGCTGCTGCCCCAAGTTCTACAAGGTTATAAAGTACTCAGTGAAGAACATTCCTAAGAACAGGAGTCTGAAGGCAGCAGTATTTCACACCTTCTTGTGAAGACAGATGTTTACTAATTTGTGTAAAAAGGTTTTGGAAAAGAAGCTGACACTACTGCTGAATGTGGATGGATTGGAACATTATAAACCAGAATGGCCGCCATCGACATTTACAGCATTTGGCAGATGATTGTATAAGTATGTTGCATGTTACAGAATGTCTTTGCTCAACAGCTTGTTCTTTCCTGGGCATGGAATCCAACCTCAGGGTGTCACACAGAGGTTTGAAGTATTATACACATGCTATGCTATATTGATCATGGTAAAGGCAAAGTATATACACCAATCAGCCATAACATCTATAGTGGCACCTGTCAAGGGGTGGATATATTGGGCATTAAGTGAACAGTCAGTTTTTGAAGGCGATGTGTTAAAAGCAGGGAACATGGGCAAGCGTAATAATCTGAGCCACTTTGACGAGTTGGCCAGAGTATCTCCAAAACATTAGGCAGGTCATGTGAGACTTTTTGTGGTACACAGTGGTCAATACCCACCAAAAGTGGTTCCAGAAAAGACAACATTAATTGATACGAACTATGGAAGCACCACCTTACAACTTACAACTAACTGATTTCCTGTTCACACCTTGGTGCCAGATACCACAGGACGCCTTCAGAGGTCTTGTGGCGTCCACGCCTCAAATGCTCAGATCTGTTGTCTCTCAATATTAGGCACTAATGTTAAGGCTAATTAGTGTTGCAGCATCCAAAAGTGTAAAAACTAATTATTAAAAACATAACAAATACTATTAGTATTTTCACCAGAAGTAGAATTTTAGATATATATTTTTTATTGAATAGATTTTTTTTAACAATTTTGGCATATTATTTTCATATTTTGTAGTACTTGTTTATTTCCCATTTGCTTTAAATCGACTGAACTAAAATAGCTTCAATATATATTATTAAATGTTTCATAATCTGAAAACTTTGTTCCAGATTGAAGTGTAAAAAAATTGAATTTCAGACCAAACTGTATTTGCTGCCATAAAAGCCTTCCATTTCCAAAATAGTACTTTTCCTTTGAAATCAATATGAATTTGAATGTTTAATGTAACACAATTATACTCCAAGAAGTTATGGACCATTTCTATTCATCAGTTCATCATAAAAGCCTCACATGACATAAAGGGCAGCTGATACTTTTAAATAATGTAAAACTGAATAACAAAAAAAAAACCTGGAAAAAGAGATGCTTGTTCATACAAACGCAAATAAGTTGGCATGTTGCGTATTGTTCCTAGTCTGTTAGATCCAAGTGTCCAGGCAGATTAAGTCTTCCCTAGCTTTGCACTGAACATAAGAGGGGATAGAGTCAGAGATATAGTCAGCTAGCTTTGCAACACTGTGCTAAGCATCTAAGAGGCCTTACTGTATAGGATTCCATGATCAACTGCAGACTGGAGAGGCTTAACCAAACCCAGAGTTTCAGATTCAGAGCAGCTATCTCACCCAGACCTGGATAAGCAACCTGTCAAACTAACTAGCTGTAGCTAACACAAGGCCATTTAAAGAAAAGTGAATGCAGCCTTATGTTCACATATGCAGGTGTGGCTGATCACATTAATTAAACAGCACACACACACTGTTTTATACAGTATGTGGACACGCCATCTAATGAATGCATTCAGATACTTTATGTTGCACCCATTGCTGACACAGATGTACAAATGCACATAGAACATAGCTTTTCTAGTCCCTGTAGAGAAATGCTGCCAATGGAATAGGGCTCTGGAGCAGGTAAATATGATCCTATTGGCATCTTGCCTAATGCAGAGAGATATAAAAAGGCCTAATAGAGGGATATAAAGTCCCATTCAATGAGCTGTGGAGCAGTGGAACTGTGTTCTTTGGAATAATGGTGCCCTATTCAATACTTCTGTTATGAGCTGGGGGGTTGGGAATGAGGTGGGGTGGTGATCATTACACATCCTGACCTCACTAAAGCTTTTGTCTGTAAATGCAATCAAATCCTCACAGCAACGCTGTATTTTTTTTCTCCCAATTTGGAATGCCAATTACCCAACCCGTACATACTTCCAGCAAAGCGATGTGGGGAGAGAGCGCCATCTACCCACCTTAAAGAGAGCAATGCCAATTGTGCTTTCTCTGGGCCTTGGCTGCTGATGGCTAGCATCATGATCGAAATTTTAACCAGTGACAGCACCTTGGTCAGCTGGACCACTCAGGGCCCATAAACACTTTTTAAAATTCTCTTGATTTTGGAAAAACAATGAATGACGAGGTGTCTTAATACTTTTGTCCATCACCAACCTTTTATCAAAGTAAGACAATTAAAGAAATAAAATGTTATTATACCAGTCTGACCTTTCAGTTTTGTTCAGTGTGTTATACATCTGAATAATTAAGATGTTTTCAGCTCTTTATGACCTTGGTTATGTGGATAGGCAGGTTTTACATATATAGCTCAATCACAGAGCTTGGTTACTTCCAACATCCAACCTTATGTAAAACATGTAAAGTCTGTAAAATCGTATGAAGATGCAGTTTTCTATTAGGAAACTGCACTCTTTCAGAAATGTCAATTTGTGTAGATAAATATTGTAGTTATTATGTGTTTAATCAGTGTGGTTCAGGTTGGATTGTGAATAGCGTTAGCTACTCCTAGTCCATGCCACTGCTTTACCAGCTCCTGTGACTTGCTAATCATTTCGGTCCAGTGTTCTAGCTCCCTTCCTCTGGCATACATGAATGGCCCAATGACCACGATCCCCAGTGACACTGTAGGCAGGTAGAAATAAAGGAATTTTAAACAAAACTAGCATGTGTCACCACAATTACATTTGCTGTCATATGTTTGTATATAACTGAATATATTTTTGCTGTCATACTAAAACATGCTCAGAAATGCTGAATTTACAGGAGAAGAAAAACATTCCTAACATTAATGTATGTGTTTCTTTTAATACTTGCAATTTCAGACCATTTCTATTGGTCCTATAGTTATAAAATGTAGTTATGAAGGGCTGGCCATTTTTAAACACCAAAAAAATCTAATTATTTTTTTTATATGAGTGCAAATGTTTGTTATTTTAAAAAAGGATTGTTTAAAATTAATAAGACAGTAAACCACTCCTTACTTGGTGCAGTAGTGCTGGGGGTTGATTGGCACTCAGAGGGCTCCTCTGTGGCCGGCTGCTGGAGCTCCAGAGTTAGACAGGTTGTGTCCAGCTGTCTGGGATGGAGCCTGAAGGTCAGCTTCTCATTAAAGATGGGCTCACTGCCTCTGGCTACTGATGTCCACTTTGTCTTCACCACCTGAGTGTGTGTCTGCATAGAGACCTGAACACAAACGCCTGTCCAACCCACAGGATAAGACTTTATAGTTAACGATACACCATATCTGATCTACACCTATAGCTCCAGTTATGGTTAAAACAAACATTTGTAATTCTCACCAGCATTGCTGGAACACTGGAGTCCTCGAGCTCTAAGAACGACCACAGTGAGGCGCTGTAGGGATTGGTTGAAGTTCAAAGACACTTGGATGTCTCCAAGCTTTGAAAGGGGCTGCATTACAATGGAGACAATGTAGGAAGAGAAGTTTCATTGCAACAGCAGAAGGTCTTTATCTAAAATTGTTGCATGTTTTATGTAAATTCCAGTACAAATCATGTTAGACTGTTTATCAGTTTTAGGACATCCAGTTTCTAATACATGAGCAGGTTTTCATTGTTGTGTTGCAAGGACTTAACAGGTCACACAGAATACAGGATCTTGACATTTTCCTTGCTGACAATCACTGCCTTGGTTGTTTTATTTCCCTAATGTGGGTTTTACAAAGTATGGAAAGTTCAGTAGGACTACTTTTTCAAATTTCTATTCTTTTTATACCTTATTTTGCTAGTTCACAAAAAGTGTTCACAAAAGTTCACAAAAAATGACTGAATTAAACAAAACACTAGTTAAGATGGAACAAGGTAAGGTGACTCATCATTGACATGGTGTTTTAGTCCAAGACAAGGTTTAATCAGCATGTAGAGAATTAGTCCTTGTTTTTTTTTTTATGTTTTGCTGTAGTATTGCTTTAGTATTGTACATCATAACACTATACCTCATAACCTCATGTCACTGTAAAATTTCTGATATTGCACCAACTTTTCTCAGAACACAAATGTTTTAGCTGTTTAAACCATGTTCAGGTCCAAAGACTTGTAATATGTGCTTCTAACAGTTTAGTTTCTAGTAATAGTAATAGTTTTTAGTAATAGTTTCTAAAACACTAATGTACATAGATACTTTACATATCACAATATATATCAGATATTGGATAAAATACATATTATGGAAACTGGAATATGTATCAGTACCAGATCACTCTCTGTCTCCAGGTCCCTCCACAGCACTTTGCCTACTGCCACTCTGAGATCAGACAGTCTGAGAGGGAAGAGAACACGGCCCACCATGTGGTGCTTCTTCAGACGGTCCATACTGTACACACTCATACTCAGTGTACTCTGGTCCACACTGATACTAGACACCTGCAGAGAGCAAGCTGGACTCAACACACACTCACACAGTGCTGCTGCTGTTTCAATAAAATGAATGAAGTCATTCATTATTTGTTCGTGTAGACATTATTAAATGTGAGGAGCTATGACTCAGTGTGTTTGCTGATATGATTCATAACAGTTTAACCTTGATCTATATATGATCTTTTGCTGTTTGTGTATTGGTCATTGGTTGGCTACATGCAGACAAACGCACCACCCTAACACAACTTCTTCTATAATGTGACTACATTTCATGATGAAGAGAATCTGATTGGAAACAAAAGATGACATTAATATCCTGCATAACCTGCATGCCTCACTTTGTACACATTTGCCTCAAACCATGTTGTTCCAGATAGACTTGCTCATGTGAAATAAAAGGCCAGGGATATGTACCAGCTTCACATGTGTGTGGTTTGGTTAAATCTGCCTTAAGTAGTAAACCTAGGCTGCATCTCAAATGGATCCTGCTCCCTGTATAGTGAACTTCTACACTTAAATAGTGTCCATATGTCCAACAGGGAACTGTAAACACATGGCTGAATCTTAAACTACTATGTAGTGAGTAGGGAGCCATTACAGATTACACCAGTGTGAGAAAAGTAATGTGCAACATCGTTAGCTTTACGCCAACAAGACACTGAATCTTGGAAATGGAAATAAGCATCATCGTCACTAAGGTAGCTAGTCTGCTAAGCGAAAACTGCTATATTATTATATTTTACTTATTGTTTGATACAAAAAATGTAAAAAGTCCTTGATGATGTTATTGTTCTCCTTCAGCGGCCCATGGCTGTTTGTCGACAATATCGTACTCTAAATGAACTAGCTAACAGTATTTTACTTGCTTTATAGATAGTTAATTGTTAAATAACCCAAATTATGAATTATTCTTTTGATCATATTTTGTGTTGGTGCCATTTTATAAAGGCAATAAGCCACAAGATGCTGTGCAATTTAATCATCTTATCGTGGTGAGGCTTTATGTCGTGCCTAAGAAGACCTTTACCTGTGATAAAACAGAGACAGTGTGTATAAAACAAAACAACTGTAATGCATAATGCACAACTACTACAGCAGCCATCCTTCACCTTGTTCTGCTCATACATTTCTCTATTTTTCATAAACAGTATGTTATACAATGTCAAAAACCACATAAGCAGGTCTATATTAGCTAGATGCTTAATGTCGTTTGAGTGAAGTGTGTGATAGTATAAAATGTGCAAGATGCTAGCTAGCTATAGCTAACAGTAAACTTAGCTAATGGGGGAAACAATGCAGTTTACATTGTTTTAATTCAGTTTTTGTCACACTATTCAATCTCAACCTACAAAAAAAAAATTGTCTCCATCTCCTGCTGTACCTGAAACACGAAGCTATCATTGAACTGGGGTTGGCAACCTTTGCATCGGGCCTTGGCCTGACGATGGCGTCGGTCTTCAGACGGCAGGAGCTGCAGTTTGACCAGTGTAGTGTTGCCCTGGCAGTGGGCAGGCAGGTTAGCAGCCCGAAGCAGGGAGACCACCAGCTGCTCTTTCTCCTGACAGTACTGCAGAGCAAAACACAGTCGCATGCTGGAGCCTCCCGGCTCTGCCCACTCACTGGGCTCCTCGGGCAGCCGGTAGAGGTCAGGCCTCAGGCTGCCCAGAGGAAACCAGCCTACACGAGCAAACAGCCAGGGAGGTGATTATCAAGAGAGTGAGGGAGACAAATGAGAACAGAGAGGATTCTGTTCAGTTAGCTACCATCCCAATTTCACTAAACAGAAAGTCGTTTTAATGGCCAAATAAGAATCGCAATTTAAAGGAAAGCCAGTCGTCTTGGCCATCAACCTACTGCCTATAGTCAGAGACCCCCGCTGAGTGTGGAGGTGTGGCTGCTTCTCCCATTGCTCCTCTTCCTCCCTTCCTTCATTCTCTCCTGCGTGGGAAGTCTTGAAGCTTGGTGGCAGAAAGAAGGGAACTTCAGCCAGGCTATGAGACATGAGAGCACATTTGCCTTACAATAACAACAGTGATAATAATTATAACAACAGCAGCAACAATAACATACAATACAATAAAATATCTATAGATTATCTTTCTTAGATTAAAATACATCAATCAATGACAAATAAAAAACTATAAACATCAGAAGCTGGAATTATTCTTTTTTTAAATGTACAAGGAAATTCAAATGTACTAAAATAATAGATCAAACAAGATTAATTAAATGAGAAATTCAGTGAAACGTAAATATGTAAATAAACAACACCTAAGTGCTCATGTCTACAAATATAATAAAAGCAAATATAAAATCTAGAGAGGAGCTAAACTAAAAAGGTATGTTTAAGGTGCTTTTTAAAATGTACGCTACTCATACAGTAGTTTACTGTACTGTTATTATATACAGTAATATGTAGAACGGTCAGATAAAGGCTAAGAATCAGGATCAGATACACACCCATAGCTGCTAGAGTGTGAAGTTTGGAGCACAGCAGTGCATGGAGGAATAGTTGGGTTGGTGCTGATCAGTTGTTGGTAGTGTCTCTGGCCCTGTCTCTTCTTCCACAACAGATAGACTGTCAGACCAATCAGCAAAAGAAACAGAAGCACAGCAGACAGACCACTGGCCAAAGCTACCAAGTTATCTGAGGGCAGAGAAAAATAGTATATTGGTGTTAAATATCTATTCCCTCTGTTCTTTCTCCTTCACTGATCTGGTTAGTATCTAATCTGATAAGATAGAGCAAGTTGAAAAAAAAACCTGACACTGTTCAGAATCTTGCTTTTATTTGTAACTAATCATTTTTACTTGATAGAAGTTAGTTTCTGTATTTACAGATAAAAACTACCAAACTACAACTAAAAATCTTGTGTTCAGAGCTGTAACTGACTTTTACTTCAAACTGAAAAGATACATCTTCTTAAAACAGCAAACAGTGCAGTATTAAATAATTGTACATTAAATATTAATAGATAATCATACTGGTTTGTCAAACACACACACAAACAAATGCATGAGGGCAGTAAACAGATGTAGTACATTAAACAGCTCATCAGAAAGGAATAACTGATGTTTAACTGAAGGGAACTTGTAGATCTGCAACACACCGTCACTTTGATCAGGGATGGCCGTTTACTGTTCACACTCTCCACAAGTAAAAAACCTAATTGCTGATGCTTGTTTTAATAAACTGACACCATCTTCCCAGCCCAATATGAACAGACAGCTGTGCAACATTGCTGAAGTCTGAACCCTTGTCAAATATGGCATTTGCTCATCATATAGGAGAGTTATGTGGAAAGTTTAGTATAACTACTAAGATCACATAAGTCGAAAAAAATCGAGTCTGACGCCTTCTTTTGTTTCAGGAGGCAGCATGTACACACCTCCGGGAGTGTGTCTTGCCTTCCTCATAACCTATTAAATATCTGTAATTACAGTTTTGCTAGTGTATTACAGTTTTACTAGAGCACTGTTCAAACAACCTATTGTAGATAACCTATCCAATTAAAAATCACACATCATGTTTGTGTTCATCGGCCTCACAGCAATTGTGCCACTGTATATATGATCTATTGTTGAGACAGTTGAGGCCTTTTAACCTTCAAAGCTTTACTTACCAGCCATGGATGGCCAAAACCACCTCCTAGTGGTTACGAGTCTTGATTTCGTCCCATTCTTTTGCTGCTTCAGGTTTCCACGGGTTTGCTTACCAGCCCTCTGTCTTTGTGTCCCAGTAGGGAAGCCTGCAGCCTCCACTTAATCACCACAATGTTCCTGAAGCTGCTCAGTCTGGTTAATCAACACCACACAACAGGCCAAACGAGTGCACATGTCCAGAAATCACATTTCAGGTCAGTCTTGAGACAAGCTAGGCTCTTTTTTTTAATAAATAGTTAAGTTCAACATAGCTCACTGAGGGAAGAAGGACACTTTATGAACTTTCTAGCTAATCAGTCGCTCCAAATATTGCAGATTTTAGTTCCATAGTAGTGGCATCTGGAGTGTTCTCACCCACAAGGCTATGCTTGGTTCACCTTGCAATGAAGAACAGCTGATGATATTATAAATGAATTAACACACCTAACAATCCATTATTACTGATGCAATGTTACAGAAAATGAGCTTTCTGATGCAAGGTTGCTTTGGATTGTGATCAGAATGTTTAGGGCCATCTCTTCAGTTAATCTCTCAATAATGTATTATCATTGTCTACCATATCAAAACTGGGACTATAAGATTATGCACCGATTACGGTGTTACAACAGCTCAGTGATAGCAAGACCTCTATCCAGGGTTTAATTATTACAAACAGTATAACACTGTTACTGCTATGATATCCTGCTATATCCAGCCTTTTGCGTTCACTGAAGTTAATGATCTACTCTGGTATACCAGGATAGCAGGAGAAGTCTTATCAGCATTTTAATCAGTTAGCACCTCTGTTGTTCCCACACTACATTTCATGCCAGAAAATGGTTTCTCCCGCTTTGACGTCAAAACTTAAGTGAGCTTTTTACAGCTTGTGCTGAATCTATATGTTGCTGTTGCCTAACTGTCTACCACTGTGATTCTGATGGTAAAGTGTCCTTCAGTTCTTTTATTACATCTTTTAGAGAGTTTAAGGAACTTCATTAGATGTTTTCTAAGCTTTTTGGGAGAAATTAGGGATCATTACTTTATCTTCTGAATGACTATTTGGCTGTATTTGTAATCATATCAAATCTATTTTAATATTTCAGAGACAACACAGCTTAAATGCACACAGCTATGAAGAAAAGGAGCTTTTTAAAAGGACATGTCACAGGGCCTAATGCTTTTCATCAGGCAGACAGCTGACTCTTTGGCATTTATGATGTGGATCGTAATGTTTTTCCTGACAGCCACCATTATCTTCTCCAAACCTGTTTTCTGAAGGTGCTGTTTTCATTGTTCCCACGGCAACCTTAAAAAAAATGTCATGATGAAAATTCATTGGGCTCCCATTGAGCATGGCTGTTTCTATAGCAACCACAAGAGAGATTGGTTGAGATTGGATGAGTAAGAGACAGGCACTGTGCAAGTCTATGGATGTGAGAAACGGAAGGAGGAAAGAGCAGAATAGATGAAGAAAAAAAAACAGCAAGTGCATTT
Source organism: Salminus brasiliensis (assembly GCF_030463535.1). Taxonomy (NCBI): domain Eukaryota; kingdom Metazoa; phylum Chordata; class Actinopteri; order Characiformes; family Bryconidae; genus Salminus; species Salminus brasiliensis. The sequence continues at coordinate 16,046,544 of NC_132899.1, forward strand.
CTGAGAGATCAAGAATCTAGAAAAAGAGTGGTGGACACATTATACTGGTCTTTGATTGACTCCGCTTTTTTGAATTGGGAGGCTCCTTTAGGCGAGTAAGACCAGAGGGGGGAAAAAAGCAAGGGACAGTAAAGAGATTTTTTTGGGTAGGGGGGGGTGGTTGTATTATGTGCCTTGAGATGTCCACAGTTTTCCTACATGGTCCTCTGTGTGCCCGGGGCATATGGCACTCCCTCTTATGCCCGCCCCCTCTGGACAGCCCTCCCACCCCTCCTCCCTCCACTGGGGATTTGTCTCTCCCAGGCAGAGCCTCTGGTTTGTAATCAGATGACAGGAGCCGATAATCCGACACTACAGTCACTCTGCTTTGTTCACTTCTTCAGAAAGTGAGCACGAGGAGGAGGAGAAGAGTGGAGAGGGCAGAGGGAGGAGGGGAGAGAGTGACTGAGGTGGGAGCTTTCCGGTCAGTTGGAGAGGAAAAAGAAAAAGTGGGAGGTATGTACGCATGTATGTATATGTGTGTGTGTGTGTGTGTGCGTGTGTGTGTGTGTGTGTGAGGAAGGCGGGTGGTTGTTGACTTACCTGTGGACGTGAGGGACACTACAGCTAGTGCAAGGGTTTTTCCACATACTGAAAATATAAGGAGACCGGTGGGTGACTTGAGACTGACTATTAAGTGAAGAAGAAAAAAGCCAGAGATAATGAGAGCAGGAAGGCATTTGGTCTAGTGTGGAGTGCAATAACACAAGGTGAGGAAACCTGGCTATATATTTTTTATTTGTATGATCAGAGGGCCATGCATATGTATGTGCATGTGTGTGGGTGTGTATTCAGCCTGTGGCTAGGACAGGTGTAGGGTTTCGGGCACTTGTAGGGTCAGATAGTGGGTGTGGGTGTTGGTGCAGGTAGAAGGTGAGTTGATATGGAACACTTAACATGCTATTTTTAGATGGAAGTGGAGGACAACTGTCATGTTTTCCCATCATGGCCTCAGAGAGATAAAGTCTCTCTGCTACAGGAGTTCCAGAGACATTGCTAGCTTTCATGCTTCCAAGTGATTGTATGTTAAAATAATGATTCAAATCAAGTTTAAGTTTAAGTTTGGCTGATTTTGAGGTTAGTTCATTTAGTTCTAGCTAACTGCCTAAAGTGTTGCCAAAATGGTGCCCATGGTGTCTACTACATTCATTAATTTGGTTTTGATTACTAGCATAAACCTTGAAGTTTGTAACAAAGAGTACGACTTTAAAACCTTTTTAACAAACTGGGATCTGAAGTGAAGTGACCAGTGAGACCAGATATTTATTAAAGTAGAAGTTGCTTGTATACACTGGAATTAAAAAGATGTAGCATGTGTTTTTGTAGGCGTGTACAGTGCACAGGGTTACAGTGCTCACAATTGTATTTGTACTTATTTGAGGACTGATGAAACTGATTCATTGTGTTTTATTCAATAAGCTACATTTCCAAAAGTACTCCATACGTTTTTTTTAATTCAGACAAATGAGATTTTCTACTTCGATTTGCCAATCAATCATGTTCACACATATTTAAATATGTTGTCATTAATAGTTCCATACCAAATTCATATCATCTTGAAAAACTCTGCACTACTATGTTAATTTACCATTAGGGGAAGGTGTGGCAAAACCTCTTTTTGACTTTTTGCTGAAAACATATTTGAGAAAGATGAATAATCATTTATATAAGTAACCTACACATCTCTGCTACAGATTAAAAAAAAACACCAACAACTTTATTTCCAGCCCTAGTGTTAATGACCAATTCAACAGTTAGAGACCTGACTGCAAACTAGGGGTGTAACGGTACATGTATTCGTACGGAACTGTCATGGTACGTGGTTCATAGTTCGGTGCACTCAGTTGAGCAAAGAGTCTAGTCTAAGGTATAAACTATACATTAATCTTAATAGAGCAGGTTTAGCACCTTGGCACCTAAAATATTAATGTACTAACCCGTTTTGTATTAACATGAAGTGATAAAGCATTGCTATGACAACATTAATCACTGTAAGTTCTCCAACCGCCATTGCTACCGCACTTGCATCATTATCTGCTATTTTATTCTAATAAATGTTTCAGGTGTGAATAGCTCTTCCCTTTCCGTTTTGCTTTGCTTTGTGGGATAATGGCGTCCATCATCACCATGCTCAAAAACTGATCAATTCTAAGTATACATCGTGGATATCTGAGTATACTCAGATAATATACACTTTCCATGTACACTTTTATCTGTCATCATTAACATACTTCAGACGTTGTGTGTCAAAACACATTGAACATGCTAAAGTTTACACTTCACTACCTCAGGGGATGCTATATGGTACTAGATGATACAAACTGTAAATTGCACAACTTTTCATTCAAACGAAATGAAAAGAAACCACAGGTGAGGTTAATTATAACAGATGGAATTGTAACAACACTTAAATGTCTGGTAAACTGATACAAACACATGTAGTTGTATATATAGGTCTGTGTTCTTTGAAATCTTAAGCTTTTAAACTAAATACATTTAAACATCAGCATCCTGGTTAGTGAAAAGAGGTTGCATGGAAACATGGAAATAAAATGATTATATAATACTTACTTGATAGCTATAGTCCTTCATTGTTTATCGTTGAAGGTTTCTCATGGGAGGCTAACCCCCCTGTGTGGAGGCTGTACTTCTAGCCAAGCTAGCACTCTTGCACTGTTGTTTACATGCTTTACAATTGGTCAGTATTACAGATACTGAGAGAGTTATTAAAATGAAATATGAGTGAATTCTGTGCCTTATACACCCAACTCAGTAATCACACATGGCTATAAGGTGAGAACTAAAAGAACATTCGGCTAGGTTCTGTTTGATGAAATAAAATACCTGTATTACATTTACCCCACTTTTTACTTGTATATACATACACATGTTTATACATGCATGTATATTTTTGGCTTCCTCTTTTACTTTTGTAAGAGTTTGGCACAGCACCCATTCTGTCACTGAGGTGTTTCTCTGTACTTGTCCCACCCCTGGGTGTACCTATTGAGCATCATGGTAAAAGCAGCTCTGAAGAATGAATATGATCAGTCTTTCTGTGAAAAAGATCTGATACTGCTAAACAGGTTTATGTGCAAGAGGTAGCTGGTACCTGAGCTTGTTCAGAAACTCTGTTTCTCAAACAGGAATAAAACTGTTTAAGCTCTAAGAGTAAGCTCAATTGTCATGTCAGTTTGTTGCATCTGTAACATGACTATGTGAAAGTCTTGCTTGAGAATGTGCTGTGTATACAAAAATATCATAAAAGGAACAAACTATAAATCCATATGTGCTGTAGTGTGCCTTTTAACAACATATGGATGCAGATCTTACAGGAAATAGCTTAGGGCTGTCTTATGGTTGGAAGCCAGTTCTAAGCAAGTGTGTGTGTGTGTGTGTGTGTGTGTGTGTGTGTGATGACAGTGGAAAGTGACACATTAGCAGGGGTCCCAAAATCATCTTCCGAATCCGCTCAACTGACTGAAGTGTGATATAAACAGAGCTAGCGTAGCCTGTCGCTAAGCACTGTCAAAATCTGCTCAAACTGCTGTGGGTTTACTACTGGGTGTTTCAAGCTGCAGTACGTTATAACTGCAATACTTTGTAGCAGTTACACATTTCAAGTCATGATATGGAGATGCTTACTGCTTCTTGAACACTCATGTTTTTGGGTATTAGTCTGCTGATTGCCCCTAGAGAGACCAGCATTGTGTAGCACCTACATGACTGTGTGTTCTTAAGTGAAGTTGGCAAATGGCATGTTGTGGCTAATATCCTTAAGGCTCAGCTTGGTATTAGGGTACAGTAATCTGATAAATCAGTAAGTGCATGTTCTTTGCTCAAACTATGTTCTTCTTTCTACCTACAAAAAATAATGGTGTTAAAAATACGGACATTAAAGGTGCTGTATATAATTCTGGAGAATGACACCAACATTTAAACAAACACACAATCCCTTTTGTGGGTCTTTGTGGCCATAAAACCCTTCACAAATGTTCTATGTGTATCAAACACCATGATACAACTTTAGAGAGAAGGAGCTGTGGGTTAGCACATTGTTGCTACAATTTCTGCAGCTAATCAAACAAGTTGTGATTATCGATGATCAAACGTTTACAAACGGAACAAAACAATATTGACCCATTTCTGTGAAGGAGCCAAAATAAGTATGTTACCCACCTATTGAGCAGGAGAGAGAGAAATATCCTCATCCTGTTTCATGCCTTTCAGTGGTCGGAGGACTCTCCACTTTTCTCCACGCCTCACCAGTGTTTGCAAATGTCTTTGAAACTTATTGTTCAGCTTTTGATAGTCAGAGCTTTTCCTTTTTTGGCTGTTTTTCAAACATCTCTCCTTAACAATGCGTGTAGTTCAACATGTAGCATGTGCCAAATACACATTCTTCCCTTCCCCATCTTGTGCATGAGAACAAACACCCCCGTTGGTGATTAGCTAGAATAGTGTTGTGTTTATTGGTCTGTGGCACTTTGTTTGTTTCTCATTTACAGTGTCAGTTACCATATTTCCCTTTTCAATAGGATTTTCATCATGACAGATGGAAAGCGCCCTATGTCTGAAATCTATGCCACCAGGAACCATCTTCATTCCACTGAAGCAGAGATGCAGGATGACAATGAGCATCCCATTATCTCCTTATCTAAGAGTTTTACAGACATGGCGAGCGGACCCCCTCAGAGAATGGAGCTGGCCTGGTGCTGGCAGGACATTCGGAAGAGTGCCAGCAGTGCAGTGTGCCCTCAGAGGCCTGCCAGCATGGGGGGACCAGGCAGAGATGTGCAGGCTCCTTTAGAGTTTGAGCAAGGTAGTACATATAGTGGCAACAGCACTCCGGAGACAGTCATCTGGCGTGGAGGAACCACAAGGCCCTGGAGCATCACAGAAGATTCACCTGCAAGAACGACACCAACACAAGAGCGTTTTCTGGGACGACAGCGGGCCTATACCAGTGAAAGGTGCACTCCATGTTCCCCAGCCATGCATAGGGACTTAAGAATGGAGTGTTTGGAGGGCAGAGAGACATGTTGCCAAGGCAGAATGACTGGGGAGAACCTAAAAGGCTGCAGCTGTTCCAGAATGGTCTGTGGCATGATGTCTCCCGCTCTGGGCACCAGACCCTGCCTGAGAAGTGCACACAGCCTTGCACAGCAAGGAGTGGATGCAGAGGTTTGCACTCTCAAAGGTGATGGTCTCCATTTACGTGGAAGCAACACGTGCAGGGCTGCGTGTGTTAGCAATGCGCTAAATGCTGGCACTTTGGGAAATCCTTGCGCGGTTGTACCCTGTCCTGGACATTTGATATCTCTGCCAACCTGTGGAGGGAGTCCTTGTTCTGGCCAGAGATCACTACTCCATTCAACCTTGCTTGGTTTCCCACCGCTAGTGTCTTCGGTCAGTGAGACCGGACTAAATAATCGGGCTGCAGGTCACTGCTGTGGATCCGAACTAGGTGGGAAGAACCCCTCAGCTCTTAGAATAAACCACTCGAACCAATCTGGGTTTTGCAATCGAACAATGAGAGATGCCTCCACCATGACATCAGAGCATGATTTCAGAGAAGTTGGTGTGCAGACCTTGTCTACTGATTCCCTTGTTTCTCCTCTCTCCAGCATGTTCCCTGAGATTACTTTGACTGGTGGTCCTGGTTCAGATATTTTTCCAGCAGCAGAGGATACAGGGACAAGAACCCCGGTCAAGGAGGTAGAGTGGGATGCAGAGGGAATGACATGGGAGGTGTATGGGGCATCTCTGGATCCAGAGGAACTCGGCCTGGCCATCCAGCGTCATCTAGAGCTGCAAATCAAAGAAACCGCAGCAGCTGCTGCTGAGAAGAAGTCGTCGTCTGTGGAAAACAATCGTCATATGTCAGCGCATCAAAGCAAGAAACGGAAGGGTGGAAGTGTGGTGCAGTCACTGCGCAGTCCAGCATGCTGCTCTCGCTCCAGTACTGTGGAAGACTAAGGAGACGAATGACACTAAAAGCTTACAATTGTAGTTGACCTCCAATACCTGTAAATGGCCTTCTTTACCTCCCAAGCACTTCTCTTGCCAACATATTGGATGCTGCCTAATCAGCTGGCCAGGTCGGAGTCTAATGAAGTAAACCAAGAAAAATCTGTAGTTTGCAATTTGGCTCAACCTTGACCAAGGACTTCTCTGGAAAGATATCGGAGAATTTTGAAGGCGTTGCTGTCCTTCATGGAGGTAAGAGTTAGATCCTGATTCTGGACTCTTACACTCAGGGACAACTTCAGGCAATACATGACACAAACACACACGTACACAAGCATGTGCACACATACTCATGCACTGTGCCAAATCCAAACTAAAGAAGTGAATTTGAAGGTTGGTAGGATATAGAGAAATGAACGTGCGAAACTTTATACATATACGTAATTTATACGTAGGATATTTAGCAAGCTTCTCAATGCTTATATGCATATATAATATACAAAATACAGTGTGTCATTATTATTAAAGAACAGTTTTATGAGTTTAGAATGTGGCCTACACAAAAACAGACATACATATGAAATACTAAAAAATAAGGTTAATCACCATTGTTATTCATGCAAACTGTTAAAAGCAAGTATCTTTCCTTGATTTCTCCTGTTCACAGCTCAGCAGACCTCCCAAAAGGTCAAATCCATTTAACTCATTGTGGAATTGAACATTAGTTGTATGTCCATTACATGCAGTGTAAGATGGTGAAAACGCTGTTGGTAACATTTTACAGTGGTCTAGGTTCCAGGTATCCATCAAAAACAAATTAATTCCTAAAATCATGTTTGCTGGAAAGAGATATGGAAAGAACAAAGACATTAAAACTTACTAACTAAGAAACAAAAAAACGCATTTATTAATCATATACCAATATACCAATACTGCTCAAATTCAACTGCCTGCTTTCAGAGAATGTCTGTATTTGGCTCAAGGAAACTACATTTACAGTAGTATAGTAATTTGCAGTATATACATAGCATTTAAGGCTTCCAATAGATAGTCAGTAGGATCTGTAGGAAGCCCCTTCAGTAATTTATATTTTTGGAGTAATTTGGTTATATTATTTGCCCAGTATTGTACTTAAACACCATGTACCAAATACCATATAATTCAAATTTGCTTCCTTTTACAGTCTTGCTTCATCTCAATTAGCAAATCTGTTCTGTCTCTCCACTTTATTACACTGAAAAGGTAAAAAAAAAGGCAAAAATGGATGAACATGGCTTGTAAAATGTTTTGCTTTTAAATCTTTTCTTTGCATTTCCGAGTATTTACTTTTACTTTCATCTTTGTACTTTCAATTTTTTTATCAGCAACAATCAAATCACTTATTTCCCTAATTGTGCTACATACCTAGAACGTATGGGACTGTAAAAGGAAGCATTTATTATAGGATCAGTTATGATAGAACATATGACTGATGTAATCAGCTGAAATTTAAAGTACACAATATGTTCAAATGTTTGTGGACACCCCTTCTAATGAATGCATTCAGCTACTTTAAGCTGCACCCAATGCTGACACAGATGTGCACATGAACACAAACAGATTGTCTAGTCCCTGTTGAGAAGTACTGCCAGTACAATATGACTCTCTGGGGCAGATAAACATGGACCCATGGCATCATGCCTAATGCCAGGTAAACCCCCCCCTCCCCCCCCCCAAGTCAGGGAGTTGGGGGTGAGGTGGAGTTGCGATTATCCAACATCCTGAATGCAGTTTTCACAAATCTAGTAGAAAGCCTTCACTGGGCAGTAGAGACTCTTTTTTAATACCCTTGATTTCAGAAAAAGCAATGAACAGGCAGGTGTCCCAATACCTTTGTCCATATGGTGAAGAATAAGTGAAAAGATAATTAAAGAGACTTACTGTATTCCTGTGAGTGAATGTGTATTATGCCAGTTTTGGTCAAATCTCCAGGCTGTTTTCACAGCTTTGTTCTTTTGCCAAAGCAATTTCATATCTTTATTGACCACAACATTGTGATTGAATGTCAATAGATTCTAATAAACATATGACAGTATAGGGCAGAACGGTTTTGTTGTACAATTTCTACTAAAACGTTAACGTTTATATATATATATATATATATTCATGTATTATACTGCTTCACAATAGCTTATGTCTTAATGTATGGGCAACAATAAACTGTTTAATAAACAGTAAATTTCTGTTGGTTTGTTCTGGATATGTAAAAAATATATATAGTGTGATGCTTTTCAAAGATAGATGACCTGCCACTGGGAGACATTTTAAAAGAGCATGTTTGTTTGAGGGAGAGGGAATATATGTGTGTCTGTATGTGTGTGTGAAGAGAGAGAGAGAGAGAGAGTACACATGAGAGAGGGTCCTGCTAAACTTGGTGAACTGTGCTTTGGTGAAATGCCCTGGACATTTCCACAGCCTTTGAGCATTTGGATGATCAGGCACATTCTCTGGTATTGAGCACCTCATCTCACTGCTTTTTCTGTTGTGTGTGTGTGTTGTTCCATGTCTCACTGTTTACGGTGAACACAACAACGGAGCATAAACATTGACATGGCACAGTGGAAGACAACATTGTTCACCAGTGCCAGTTAGCCTTACCACCAGCGTCTGTCTGACATTTCATCAATGTATGAGGAAATACATAAACCTTTGTTAACCTTAATGTATACTGTCCAAATTCAGAATCTCAGCATGACTACACCTACGTATTGTGGTAAAGAATGGCCAGTCTTCTGCTCTACCTCTCACGCCATCTGCTGGTAATGCACAGGTTTATCACCCACTCTCTAAAGCCCCATTCAGGGATTGTACAGCTCCGTAGCTGCCACAGTGTGATGTTTACTATTGTAGTTATTAAAAGGGTTCCATTAAAGTCCAACCTGGGGAATCTTTTGGTCTTAAGTACTTTAGATTGAACCCTGGATCATCTGGACCATCATTCTGGACCAGAATTTTCAACAATATTTTTAACCAATGACCCTCGCTGCCATCCGGCCAAAAGTTTTATTACACATTTCTTTTACAAAAATATAGCCCACACGTCCCTGCACAGAAGTCCTTGGAGTTACTGAATAACCAGCCTTAGTGTGCCTTGTATAAGCCTTGTAGTGTTACAGGGTTAAGAATTGTGAAATGTAGAGAAAATCATTTGTCATTATCTGGTCCAAGTATTCCAAATCCTTAATTATTTAAATATTAACTTCAAACTTAGTACCGTTTCACCTTACAGTTATCCTTATGTTACAATCATTTTGTGGAAGCTCCTTTTTTAACTAGCTTTGAGTAAAGCTAAGTCCCTGATTTGGCCCTGTGTGGCAGCTAAAGGTCATGTGAAGGTCAGCAGGTCTTCTAATCCAAATAGTGAGTGGCATGGCGTGACTGGCAGGAGGAAGGGAAGTGTATTCTGGGTAAGTTGTTTTGCACTGCAGCGATGGAGGATGAGTTGGAAAGTGCTGATGGAACTCTCACGCTGCTCTGGGGGCCAGCCTGTTCCGAAACCCCCCCCCCAACCTTCCTCACCAGAACAATCCAGGAGCATGGGAGGGGCATTGTGGATACCCTTTGTCCAGGGAGAGAGGGTTGTAGCTGGGACAAAGGGCAGCTTCAGCTGCGGGCATGCTATAAAAGGCGGTTCTCCAGAGCGGCGGCACTGTAAACTGGATCATGGAAAGGAGGTGCCCCCTGTTACCCCTGCTGCTGCTGCTGCTGCTGGGCCCGGCGCTGGAGACGGCCTACACCCACGCTTTCACCCCCAGCCGCCTCCAGCAGCACAAAGTTCTCCACCTGGGTGAGAGTCACCAAGGATTTCGATCTTTTACTCTAGATACATAGATTTCATAAGTTCACTTTATAAAGTAAAGGTCTACGCAGTTGTTTTGCCTGCTCTTGGAGATTAAATGTGTGAGCTGTGTGCTCAAGTAGTAGCTGTGTGCAATAACTGTGAGCTTTCCACAGCCTCTGTATTCAACTGACAACATGTCTTGCTTTATGATAAAATCAAAGCTTTTTATTTAAATATTAATGTTAAGGCCTATTGTCAAGCATCTTTCAAGCAGGGTTGCAGTGGTATGCCAGTTTAGGCATACCATGGTATGAAAATGAATGGTTATCATATGTACCTTTTTTAAGGTACTGAAAAAAAGCAACAACACAGAGAATCAAATACATTTCTTACCAAACAATCAATTGATTAATGGTGAAACTAATCAGTAGATTAATCTATAATAAAAATAGTAATTTGCTGGAAACAAAGTTTAATAGAGCTTCACTTCTCCTGCAGCTTTCTTATTCATTTATTTTTAAAGGGAAAATATTTACACATACTTTAATTAATAATTGTAATTATTAGTTAATAGTAGTTTCAAGCTTTAACTATAGTCAAGGGTCAATGTATAATTCCAACTATAAGAAGAAGAACAATAGCATCAAGAGAAAGAATTGTGAAATTATTTATGTTTGCTGGGAGAGTTATCATACTGGACAAATATCACACCCTACTATCAAATTCACTATATATAGTCTATAGTACATCAGTCATAACAAAACCTGGTATGTGGCAAATACAAAATTTTCATAAATTCTTTCAAAAATTCTTCATAAAACACAATATAGGTACATTGTACAATATAAAGGGAACCACCTTCAAATTATGTTACATTTTAAAAACAACAACATCAAGTTCAATCAGTGGTCCAATAAGACACAAATCCTCATCAAAGAATTCTAAAGAAACAATATTCATTATCCATTTGATATGTAATGACTTCTCATGATTATTTTTATATTTACAGCACTGGCCAGTGGTTCTGTTAAAAGATTATGATATTGAACTGTAAGAAACCTCAAATTGATCTGATAAACAAAAAAATTAACATGGATAAAATAAACTGTTCCTGATGTTTAATATTGATTTTATATGAGGAGTCGTTGGGTGCCTTCACCACTGAATGTTAGAAATGCTTTGTTTTGTCCTCAGATTGGCCTAAAGACTGCGGCCTGGCTCATTTCAAACCGAACACTGCAGAGCGCATCGTATCAGGCAATGAGGCGAGACCTCACTCCTGGCCTTGGCAGGTCTCACTGCAGGTGAAGAACTTTAGCTAGTTTCAAAACTGAAAGCCACTTGATAATCAGAAGCTACTGGAAACTGAGACGTCTACACCTTCTCACTCTTCATAGGTTCGTCCCAGAGGCAGCAAGCACTATGTCCATGTGTGTGGAGGAACTCTGATCCACAAGAACTGGGTGCTCACTGCAGCGCACTGTTTCCAGAAGTAAGATTTACTAAGAATCTGGAGACATAAAAAATGCTTTGGAATATCTGTGTCACAGGACAAAGGTTCTGCACCCTAAACTGTTAAAAGCATGAGATCATTTTGGAACTTTTTGTGGTTCTTCTGTGGAGGAACCTCTTAAGGTGCTTTTTTCCCTTAAAGGTTAATCAAAGCACCGTAAGAGGTTCCTCTCAGTCCTAACTCCTATATAAAGGGTGGATTTTGCTCAAAGTGGATGCTACCTGAAATCCAGCCTAATTCATTTGAGCTCCCTCCCATACAGTCATACATTATTTTCTATTTTTTACTATGATTATCTGCAGAACATGGTTAAAACATCCAAAATGTCTTTTAAACCCTGCTGGCCATAAAGTGCCTGGCTGACAGAGTGCGATACCCAAGCTCAGAAAAAATGCCACTGTTGGGCCCTTGAGCAACGTCTTTAACCCTCTCCACTCCACACCACAAGGATGGGTTAAAGGCAGAGGCCAAATTCCATCTGTGTCCAACACAAATAGTGAATATGGATGTCTTGTCTTGTGTCTTCTTGAGTGCCGTGTTGTTGTTGTTCTGATTGACTGTATCATATTGTGCAGGGGAAAAGCTGAGGATGCAGGAAGCTGGCGGATTGTGTTGGGGAAGCATCAGCTGAGGAGGTCAGAAACAGCCGAGCGCATGTTCCCTGTGAAGAGGATTTACAGGCATGAGCATTTTCGCTATCCGACGCACAGCGAGCTGGACTATGACATCGCTCTGGTTAAAGCTGGCACGGATATCCAGCCCAGCAACTTCATCCGCTACGCCTGCCTGCCGCGCAAGCAGACCAGCCTGAAACCGGGTCACTATTGCTGGGTGACTGGCTGGGGTGACACACGAGGTAAAGAGTTAACAGATTCACTACTGTCAGCCAAATATCCAGCATGGTAAGCTATGATAAACTTCAGTGTACTGTACAGAAGAATGAACAGAAACACTTTACTGACAATGCAAATGTGTGTCCCAGGTGGGAAAGAGAACGTGTCGCTGGCTGAGGCACTCAACCAAGCCCGTCTGCCCATCATTGACTACAAAACATGCAGACAGAAGAAGTTCTGGGGAGACCGTGTGAGGGACTCCATGATCTGTGCTGGGTTCAGAGACACAGAGGGACCTCCTGCTGCCTGCCAGGTAAAGTAGACAGGTGCACCATGAAATTAATGTCTAGATTAGGAGATCTGGAACATTTGTAGTTGTCAATTCTATAGCTTTTCCAATCTAAACCACTGAATATTAAAGCTTAAATATATATGAATAAACAGCGCTGAGTATCTATTACTAGGACTTGTCATTTAGAAGAAGTTTCTTATTGTAATTTATCAGATTTCTAAAATCTAAAGAAAACAACTACATATTCATTTATAAGTAATTATAACCAAAACCAAAGATAAATACATGGTATATGATTTAATAGTAAGAGGATGGAGAGGAGCTCTAGTTAAGCTCTGCAAAATACAACCTAGAAATGCAGCTCACGTTCAGCACGATTTTGAGGACACAACTGATGTATCCTTCCCCGCCTTCGGTTACTCACATTTCTCTGTGCACATGCAATGCAAAAGGGGAGGGGGGGGGGGGGTGCACCAACAAAATCGTGGAAAACTAATCCTCCGGAGCAGAGACAGATTTTAAATGTAAGTTTTTGTAATTATATTTCAATTCCGTCAAGAACTGAAAAACACAACGTTTTGCACTATTATAAGGAATGTACCGATAGAAATTACTTGGCATTCTATTGAAAGCTAAGATGTTTTTTCTTGTGCTGTGAAGCTTTTTTGGAGATACAAAGTTTTTGAGGGACAGGGTCGCCTTCTCCATGTTTCATTATGTTACAGACTTATTCTACAATAGGCAGATATTATTTTAGCCTCAAATATCTACAAACATCTACACACAGTCACCAGTAATTACCAATGATTACATGAAAATATGCATCTTACTGACAGGTTATTTAGGGGGTACATATCTGTAAACACCCATAGCCTAATATTTGGTTAATGCACCTTCAGCAGCTATTACAGCTTCAAGGCACTTTGGAAAAGAAGCTAATGGATGGCACTAGGTTTTTATCAGAGCAGAGAATGTTGTTTATGGTTGTTTATGGTTTGAGAGTCCTCTAGATGCCTTTTGGCAAACTCCAGATCATGTGCCTTTTATTAAAGAGTGGCTTCCGACTTACCACTCTAACATAAAGGTGTGATTTGTGAAGTGCTACCTGGATGGTTGATCTTCCGAAAAGCTATCCCATCTTTATCCCATCTCCACAAGGATACGCTGGAGCAATGTCACAGTGATTCTCATGTTCCTGCTCACCAAGCAGGCCTGGCCAAGGCCTGTCTTCCCTGACCGTTCTGTTTGGCTGGGTGGCCTGGTTTAGGAAGATTCTAGGTGATGTTAAACTTCTTCCATGATGCTGGCCTCTTTGCTCTTTGGGACCTGTAAAGCTGCAGTATTTTCTTGTACCCTTCTCCAGATCTATGCCTTGACACAATCTTGTTTTTGAGGTCTGCAAATAATTCCTTTGACCCCATGGCTTGGAGTTTGCTTTGACATTTGACTGTGGGATCGTATATAGGCAGGTGTTGGCAATCCCCAATCAATTGATCATGTCCAATAAATTGAATTTATGCCAGGTGGACTCCAATTAAGTTGTAGGGTTGTAGAACATCTCAGGCAGTATTGTATCGTGGAAACAAAATGCACCATAGCTCAGCTGGGTGTCATATCAAAGGGTGTGCACACTGGTGTACATATAATATTTTACATTTAGAGTTTTCATAAATCAGCACAGATGCAAACCTTTCACTTTGTCATTGTGGGCTATTTCGCATAGAATTTAGTGAAAAATGAATTCAATCTAATGTAGAACAAGTCTGTAACATAATAAAACGAGAAGAAGGTGAAGGTGCAAGCAAACTTTCATATACATAGAATCTTGAGAACTGTGAAGGGGAGGACTACCTGTGCTTCAAATTAATTAAAAACAAACAGACATGACAGTTAATACAGTGTTGCTGTCCCCATCCCAGTACTGATAAAAGCCACAAAGCCAAACAGAAGAACCTTGCTGACTCTTGTGCCTCTTCTCGTCCAGGGAGATTCAGGTGGGCCTCTGCTGTGCCAGCTAGGCCGGGACCGATGGGAAGTCCATGGCGTGGTCAGTTTCGGCCCAATTGGCTGCACAGTGGAGAACAAGCCCAGCGTCTTCACTCGCACTGCTGCTTACATCCCCTGGATCGAGGCCACCCGCATCAGGGACTTCTTCCTGCACTGATCTCCATGACTTCAGTGACCTCTATGTTCATCTTCATAAGGAGAACAGTGATGGTGCGACTCTCCAGGCCTGGGCCTAGTTCCCCAGACAAAAACACAAACACAGACATACACATGCTCAATTACCTGTACTCTGTGTCCTGAGCACCAGTAGAGCACTTATTGCCATCAGGCACCAAAGTTAAGACGCTTCAATGCTACGCTTGTAAGATTGCCATGCTCTTTAATGACAAGAACACAAGACACCAAGTTCTTAACTGCTACTTTCAAAGTCATGCTGGCCTACACCTCCTGCTCGGCCAGCCCAAAGCTGTCTTTTAAAAAAAAAAATACAAAACCTTAAGCAATTCTGGTGTCAAAGTCTATTTTCAACAATGGATTTGGCCCAAGACAGCGGACTCCTGGCATTGTTGTTCTTGTGGTACGTGGCTTGCACAGCTCCTTTTAGTAGTTCTGCTAAAAAGGCAGAACTGCAGACTGCCTCTGAAGATCCCCAAATACTATGGAAAAAACCCTAAGTGAGGACTCTGCCAGGACAAGATATTTACACTTCGACACCTGGTTTTGTGGTACTTCACTACTCTGTACAGGGTCATCAAGAGGTGCCAAGATCAGCACTACAATACATCCTCCTTTTAGTTTAGCTGCAGACACATCAAAGCTGCTGCTGATTTGACTGATTTTGGCATGCAGTATTAGGAATGCAAACGGGAAAATATCCCTCAAGTTCACTGTAAACACTGGATGTATCTGACATCCTATCTACAAATAAACAAATCTGTGAAATACCAAGTTTTTGTTCAAGCAGAAATGATTCACTACTGTTCAAATACATCTAGGCTGTGCTATTCACAAACTCCATAAAGCAGTAAGCCAGCATAATAAAACAAAATAACAGCTGAAGATTTTATGGCATGTGGGTAAGGGGATAAGGGGAAAATGCTGTCCTATCAGAAACCAAACCACTGAAGCTTAATGAAGCTAAAGATTTATGAATCACCTTCTCTAAATGCCAGCAATTATCTCAAGAGTTGTACTTTATCATCTGAGCCATTAAACTGATAGTGGAACGCATAGGAAAATAATCATCTGTGTATTTTCAGCATTACAGATACACTATATGGACAGAAGTATAGGGACACCTACAATAGCTCTTTATAATATACCATTCTAATCCATGGACATTAATATGGTATATGTTCTTCCCTTTGCTGCTCTAACTGCAGGTTTGGAACCCTGTTGTTTTTGAGTCAGCAGAGCGTTGCTGATATTTACGCACGATGCACCTCCGCACTCAGCTTCCACTATTCAATAATACCACTCTCAGTCGATCTAGAAGGAAAGAAATTTCACTAACCGACTTGTTGCAACAGTGGCATCCTCTTACAGTATCACACTGGAATTCAGGGAGCTCTTTAGAACCACCCATTCTTTCACTACTGTGTGTAAAGGCAGCCTGCATGGCTAGGTACTTGATTTTATACACCTGTGTGTGTATAAAAGGGTTTGAATAAGACACCTGAATTCAACAATTATGAGGCATATCCAAATGCTTTTGTCCATATAGTGTACATGTAACCTCTGTATAGGGTTTCAAATACATTAAACACATCAAATGCTGGAATTCAATAAAAACATCATCAAACATCACTTTGAAACATTGGTCACATCTACACATCTGTTCTACACCACTAGTATTCTGTTGGGTTGTATTTAGTCAATCATCTGCCAAAATCTGGTGTAGTTTCCTTATCACCATGCTACCTATTACTATTATAGTTTTATATTTATTTTTATTATACTAAAAATACAAAGCTTTAATTCCTGAAAATAACCGTAAAGTGTGTTACTCAAGCTTTTGGTAAGAACAATCTACTAACACCATGAGCATGAGCTTAAAAATGAACCATTATACTTTTATTTAAGTATAGAGCTGATTAAATTAGCTTAGACACATCTGACCACATATAAAGATACAATTGTCAAACATTTGGCCAAAACCTGATTGTGAACACTTGCATGAACCTGGTATGCACACTGTCTGCTCAATGTCTTGGTGCATGTGGTCTGTTTGCAAGGGGTACAGGTGTGCAGTAACATTACAATCTTGAACAGATTCATATTACACTGCGGGATTGACCATTGCATGACTGACTTCAGTTTAAGCCCAACACTGCCCGAGATGCCCTCTTAATTTAAAGACATATTTTGTAAATATGGCCAAGAGGAGTTCAGCACATTTAAGGCAGCTGATTTCTGCCTTTTTGGTAATGAACATTACACAACACAGTTTCAAACAAGCTCAAAAACAGATGTGGTGGTCCAAGGATCCAAAAAGGTCAACCGCTGTTGCTCCTCTGAATGGGAGGAGGCCGTTGACAAAAGGTTAAGAGTCAAATTGTCCATGGTTTGAGCTCTGGTCCTCTTTAATATCGTGAAGGTGTTGTGCCTTTAAGATGATCCCAGTTGTTGTACAGGGCATACAACCCTGACAAGACTAACCCAGCAAGGCCTCCTCTGGCGACTCCTTTGAGACCACCTGATAACGCAGACATTAAATGAAGAAATTAACAACACACAACATTTAGACTTTAAAGTCTGTTTTTCTATGGATCACTGTAAATTCAAATTGCCTTGTAACTCACTTGTGGATTTATACATCATCCCTGTTAATGTTCCAGCAGTTATTGTGTTAAGGTCATCCTCTGCTCCCCTGGCTTTCTCAATGGCTACTCCAAACACACTATACAACAGAGCTGTGAAAGAAGACAAGCATGGAGGATTTATTTTCTGCATTACTCTGCCTCTTAATACACACCGTTTTAACAAATGTATTGCTGGGATTTCTTACCAACTGATCCTAGTGTGTTAGCCCATGATGCACCCTGCCGTGTGACCAGGTTTAAAATCCTGAAAGAAAACAGAGATTAGAAAAAAAAGAAAAACTACTGATAGTCATCAGAATTAAGACCTAAAACTTCTGTTTACATTTCACTTAGGGTTTCTTAACAATATCAAATTTATACACGCAAACACTTACTGTACGTTTCTAGGTTTTGACCAGGTCATGTCTCTGGTCTCCTTCAGGCCCATACGAAGTCCATTCAGTGTTCCAAAAGCAGCACCTACAAAAGCATTAAACACAGCCCTTTAATCAACAGTCCTAGGTGTGGCTATTAAGCTTAGTGCATGTAAACAATTAAAACTGATTGGGTTATTGTAAAGCTATAGAAGTAGATACTGTAAGTCTGCCCATTTAAGAGGTTAATAAAGAAAGACCACAGAAAAGACATTACCTGTTATACAAGACCCTCCAATTGTGAAGAAGGCCAGCTCAAATCTGCCACGGGTTTTGTTTGCTCCAGTTGGCAGTATGAACTCATCTGTGTCCTAAGAAAAATCAGACATGTGACAAATTGAGTGTCACAGCTACCTTACTGGCATTTTACATTAAAGCAACTACTGGATATAATGGTGTGTGTTCTTGACAATGTTTCAAACCAATTTCAGACCCTAAATTACTGAGTGCGTTTAAATCTCCAAAGATCTGAGTTCATACAACATTACTGGACTGGCACAGAAAGATTTTATTCAAAATGAAAACCTGAAGGAAAAAAACTACATGTCTTTTATTCAAGTACATTTAGATGTCAAAGACAGACAATTTATAACAGTCTCTGTTCTTACACTGACCTGCACCAGGTAGCGAGGGTCAACGTTGAGGTAGGGCGAGAGTGGGCTCATTCCAGTCACTGTGGGGGGGATTAATTGATTATTGAGTATTCAGAATATTTCCACAGAGAACCAAGGAGATTTCTTCTATAACTGATCTGTGTTTTACATGTGTTTAGGCAATCTCCTCTCTCTCACTGGGAAGCAGCTAGCCTATACCTGTACCTGTAGATGCAAGTACCTATAACAGTCAGACCCGTTGAAAGAAGGTGAGACTTAGAGAGACCTGTTTAAAGCTGTAGAAATCAGGACATAGAGCTGCTAACGAGTGGCGGCTGTAGATGTGAGCACTGATGTAAAATCAACGCGAAACTTTACACAGTCAGAAGTCCCGGACAGGTAGCTACATTTTTAAATCCAAGAGAGGACATGTCCGTAAAGAAGAGGACGTATGGTCACCCTACAGCGACACAGACATACGGCCAACGAATCTGAAGGCCACTCTGACACTTGGCTAGCAGTTAGCTACCATGCTAACCCAGGGGCTACTTACGCGGCACTCCGGCAAGCTCTGTGTTTGTATATTCCGGTGCTCCACCGCCAAAAAGACCACCGAGTCCGCCTTTAAAAGACCCTGAACCCGCCGTGTTGTTGTCCATGACTTCTCCACTGAAGCGAGGCTGCTGTTAACCTTAGCTAAAGTCAGACCGAAGAGGATCTTGTAGACTTCCCACCAGAGCCGGGGTCGGGGGGGGGGTTTCAGTAGATACAGAGTGTACGACCTTCCTTACTTGTTTGGTTTAAAGGACAGACCGAATTATTAACTGTGAACTGAGGGAGTTGGTGTTTTTCGGCCGCTGGTAAGGAAGAGCATCCCTGACCTCCACCACGCGCTGCTGCCGGAAAACTGAAGGACAGTGCTTACGTAACAATGTCGTGAAATAATGCTGCGTCGGGTGCTCGTTGAAAGACACGCCCACAAGCACGAACAGCGCTGCAGCTCGCTTTACTGTATTCATCAGCACACAGGAGCACGCGCGGTCTGTGCTTTCTGGATCATGAGGTGCAGTTTACACCTAATACAGTGTACGTTTTAACGTCACTTTTACACGATGTACAGTGTGTAAAATCTGTACATTTAAATGAACTAAAAGTATATTTTAGTAAGTATATAAGTAAGGTAATACGTATATTAAGTAATCGGACACTATTCTGTTCATCAGTATGTACTGCCACACAGCTCTGTCATCTGCACTGCCACTTTAAAACTCTATACTGTAATGATACCCCAGGATGCCTTACATCACTACATTATATTAATGTAGTTACTGCACTGTTACATTACACATAATTCATTCTGTATATTACATTATATTAATGTAATTATTACTGCACTACAATCACTTTTTACGCTTTTATGCCTCTATCATGCTGCTCTCTTGTTTGATTTTGCTGCTGTAAAAACTGACTTTCCCTGTGGGATAAATAAAGTGATCTATCTATCTATCTATCTGATCTATTAGCTAGTAAGATACAATAAGTATGTAAATGTATATTTATGATATAATCTAGGGGAAAGACAAATACACATTTAAATAGATAAATATCGAATAATTCTTATTATACATTTTTACATATTCAAGAAAATACATAAAAGCACATTTTTAATAATAAAAAAGAAAATAATAAAATAAATCATTCAAGAATACACAATACAAGAATGTCAGGCCACAATTTAGTAGGATGGGGCAAAACAAACACAGAGCAGTTTCCGGCGGCCGTCCCTGTGCCCTGTTCTTCACACTGCATGACTCCGTGAGGTTCTGTTACAGCACTTTAAATATTACAGTAACAGCTGTTAAATGGTTGTATTTATATAATAATAATAATAATAATAATAATAATAATAATAATATAACAATTATGTAATAATATATGTCTAATATGAACGTATTCTTAGTGAAGGTCTGGCAGGCATCCAGACACATGGTAGTGTAGGTTCTGACAGTGTTTGTGTTGTATTCGCTAACAGGTGAACAAAGCCATCCTGTTGCTAAATGTAAATTCTTGATAGCTGCTGTTTGCTTTATTGGACGCTAGATGGCAGTCAAGGGCGAATTAAACCTTTTTTTGGTGTCGTCCCATAAATTTGCATTTTTACAAGTTTATTAGAGCGGACTTGGAGAACCAGAACTGCTACATGTATTTCAAATGGTAAAAAACCCATTACTACAAAAACAGCAGCTCTTAAAAACATACTAAAACACTAAAGTTTAACACCTCCCTGTAGTCTGGTCCACGTCCTCTGGGATCATAAGTGATAAACTCTGGCAGTATTGCAATGTGGGAGGAAGGTCTGTTGAATCCAGTCACTATAGCTGTTTTTCCCCTTGTGCTTTCTTTCTCTTTCTATTCCACCCCTTGAGGTGGAGCAATAACGTTTGCCATTGTTGTCATTCTGTGAGCTCAGACTTCCTGGCATCCACACTAAATTATCCAGGGCTTTCTGTGGGAGCAGAAACGGCTCACTGTTCCCCAACAAAAAGGGCATTCACAGCCAGTGGATGGCCTCCCATAGGCAGCCCACAGTGCTGAAGAGACACTAAAGCAGCAGAACAGAGACTGAGGGCTCCCTGTGGAAAATGGCCGCAGTGGGAAATGAGTGTGATGTCATCATAATGAATCTCTCAGTATGTCTCTTTTTTATCTCCAGTGTCTCGCTCTCATTGTATCACTGTGTTTTACTTCAGCCACTTGTTTTTTGAGAGATCCTGAGATTTTTCAGCATTCCAGAACTCAAGCACAAACACGATATGTACACACAGACACACACACACACACATACACACCAGTAGCACCCCAAAGGACTGTGTTACCATGGAGATATGAAAGCTGTGCAGTGCCTCTGTTCTTAAAACTGGTTTGGAAGAGATGAGAGGAGGGCGTAAGGGGCCTTTTACAAAGCTTCTCCGAAATCTTTCAGATAAGGATTTAAAAACATCACACACTTCACAAGCTTTCTGAATCACAGTAACACACATGGCCCTGGTTTTCACTCTGGTAGGAGAGATATGAAAAACAAAAATGGGATTTTAAGGGAAAGAACATAAAAGTTGAACAACAAGCATAACTTATTTTCATGACTTCACAGCAAGGCAGGAACTTCAGCAAACCTCAGCCGCTATTGGTTCGGGTAAGGTTATAGAAAATGGGATAAAAAATTAGAAGTTAAATATCTAACTATTGTTAAGTATATATGACAGGGCATGCAATATGGTCTGGTTTAAAATTGTTTCTCAGTCATACTTAAAACCCACCTAATAAATATATTTAAATACACATAAATACACTTTACAGCATAAGGCAAAATAATCAAGTTACACAAAAGCAATAGTTTACCTTTAGATCCTCAATTCAAACAATACAGTACACAAGTAATATAGTTTACTGTTAATGTAAAATAAACTAGAATAGTAAATTGGCCAAATCATCATGAGGTTATCATTCAATTACACAGCACCACAGAAATCCTAGCAGAAGAGAATCGCTGTAGATCTTTTTTTTTTTTTTTTAAAGTGATTAGATGAAAAACGATCAAATGAGTCCTTGGAGACCCTTTCAACATTCATTCTCCTTGATTTTTTTATTAACAAGATTTCTCTATCTAAGCAGGAGTTAGATGTAGTCCTTGATCCAGTTGCTTGTCTCATCTCATTTATACTCTCCTCAGGGCTGGTGGCCAGTGCTGTTGCTGCTATTGGATGCTGGCAGCCAGACTCTCCTCTCCCACCAGGTTTGGGCAGTGTCCAGGCATGAGGAGCCAGAGTGGGGGGTCAGACTGGAGCCAGAGCCGAGGCCCCATCCCCCGAGAGCAGGCAGGAAGGGCAGGGAGCGTCCAGAGGAGGAGAGGAAGAGGAGTGGAGGAGGAGACAGAGGGGAATGGGACATAAAGCAGAGCTCTGAGGCATCCTGCTGCTCTGCAGCATTACAGTGTGAGTGTGTAGGTGCGGCTATGACCCAAACCACCTTCTTATATATATATATATATATATATATATATATATATATATATATATATATATATATATATATGTAAATTTTAGCTTTGGCACATTTGGCCTTGTACGTTTTTACTGAGAAGTAATAAGCACAGCCTTTGTAGCTAATTAAACATGAAACACTGTATTCTTTGCAAATTTTGACGCAAAGGTACTCTGTGTTTCTATTATATATATATATATATAAACATAATTAATGTAGTTTATGTAAAAGCTTGGGTACTTTATAGAGTGAGCACTTCACAGCTTCAAAGTCTTTCAGTCCTCTTTTTAAAAAGGTCTTTAGTTCTGAGATCTTCCTGGGTCATCCACAGATTTGCTATGATATTTAGGTCAGGGGACTGTGAGGGTCATTCCACAAGCTTCAGTTTGAGTCTCTGCAGGTAGTTCATGTTGGATTCTTATGTGTGTTGAGGATCATTGTTCTGCTGTAAACAGCTATCCTCTTTTTATCTTCAGCATTGGGTACACCTGCACCACCACCCCTGAAAATTCCTGAAGGTCTTTTGCAATCAAATAGGGTTTTTGATTAGTCTTTATGGCAATCCTATGAGAAGCTCTCTTTGAGAGCTTTCTTGGTCTTTCAGTCCTCAAATTGATATCCTCTGTTCCTGTTTACTGCCATTTCTTAATTACACCAACAACTAAGGAAATGACTAATGACTACCCGAAAATGCTTTGCTATCTTCTTATAGCCTTCTCCTGCTTTGTGGGCATCAGTTAAGGCCTTTGACCTTACCTCATAGTTATCTATGAGCTCAAATCTCTTGGGATACTTAAACATTCATAATGATTAGTGAGAATAAGCAAATACCAGGACGCTAAATATATATTTTGAAATATATATTATTCAAAGTGTAGTTGTGAATGTGTGTGATGAACCTGTCAGCTGTGCATAAAAACCTCTAAAATTTATATGGGGGTATATGGGCATTCCTCATTGTTTACATAGGGAGGCTCAGTTATTATGCTAATAATAATAATAATGCCTGTAATAATGTTGTGCTGATGTTTACGCATTGATGCCTCTTAGATCTTTACACCAAAACAATTGGACAATGTGAGTAAACATGGATGGTTTCCTCCCTTACATAAACTTTGATGGAAGTGTGTGTGTGTGTGTGTGTGTGTGTGTGTGTGGAAACAGCTGTCTCGCACAGTGGAGGGGAAGTGTTCCTCGAAGTCTCCTGTGTTCTGTGTGAGCCCCCAGGAGAACATTCCACACCCACTCCACATCCTCCTGCTGGACATGCCTTCTTTGTGCTCATTGTTTCATATCATGTGCAGTTTATTCAGCCACAGTAAACCACACAAGTATTGACACTCCTCCTATCGCCTGATAGCAAAACAATGCACTACTCAAACAAAGTATTTTATTATGTATAGAAAAACATTATGCCTTTTATATGAATGTGACAATTTTAAGTAGTTGTTTTGTGAACAAAATAATTGACTCAAATCTACCACATTCCCCAAATACTGTTAATCAATCAAGACGTGTTAGGTGCCTAAGGGCTTTTGTAGTGGTTCTCCTGGAGCTACAAGGCTAATGTAGCTAACAAGTATTAAAGAGTGATGCACTCTAATTAGCATTGTGCAAACTGCACGCATAAATCATCACACTTGCCCAGTCTCAAACTGTGGTGGGCTGTTAAGTGATCTCAACTAGACTGATTTATGTGGTTTATGTTTTTTATGTACCAGATTTCTTTTAGGCCATCATTTTCCAACCTCTTTTCATCTCTTTTGTAAATTATTATTTGAATTTGAACATTTAATTTAAAATTGTTTTGTCATTACTGTGTTTTCTGATTGAGCATTGTGTATTATAGAATGCTTTATTCATTGTTTTTTAAAGCCGTAATAAAACAAACAATTTAAACAAGCTTTTTTTTTTCGCAGCTTAATTTCCGTATATGGGCTGTATAAACTGGTGATTGAACTTTAGTGAACTACTACTCTGTGCACTACCCCAAACATATTTACTCAGTGAAAGTGTGGTTGTTGTTTTTTTTGGGCCCTTTAAGTTATAGTTGTAAAGGATATTAGACACAGTTTTTCAGTAACCTTACAGTAAATAAAGACCTTTTGTAGTTTATAAAAAAATCCTGGGTGTAATTGTTGGAGTTTATTGACTACGGCTGCAGTGGTGTGCTGGTCACATGTACTATGGTATGAAAATTGATGGTTATCATACTGTGTACATTTGCTTAATACTGGTATTGGAAAAAATACAGCCTAATTCAAAACACAAAAGAATCCCACTAATAAACGAGAAAATAATCAGCACATTAATATATTATAAAAGTAATCATTAGCAGAGAAACAAAATAGTTCAGAAGTAGCAAGACTCATTCACTTTATTTATTTATTTATTTTTAAAAGGAAGACATTTTACACATACACATAGTTTCATTAATCAAATCATTTTAATTATAGTTAATATTTTGTTCATTCATTGAATAGTATGTAAATAATAATAATAAGAGGAAAAAGAAGAATACAAAGAAGAAGCAAAACCATGATATTTTTGTGACTGTTATCATGCCATGATGATCTCATACCGTTGCAATCCTACTATTGACAAAGACGATTGGCCAATATAGAAACAGCACTACAGGCCAGCTTGCACTATAGTGCTGCATTCTGCTGACTTACCCACCAGCACTGCGTCACTGTCGCACAAAAACCTGATCTTTCCAGTTCTGCAGTTTTTTACATTTTGACATAATGTCAATGTGGCCATTGTTTTTTTCACGTTTTGGTAAAGGTTTATGATGAATGGTCAGATAGAAATGTTCCAAATGACTTGGAATAACTTCTTACAAGGACTTCCACTGACAGTTAAGAAGGTTTTGAACTTCTCCTGTAAAGCTGCCATTTTGGGGATACAGTGTTTTTGTGGCGATTGCTTTTACAGTTTGAAAGGTTACACTGTGGTTACATATGAAGTCAACTCCCAGACAGAGAACTCTGGTTGACGGGGAGCTGTGAGGCGCTGGTTCTTGACAGGAACTGAGCTCTCAAATGGCAGGATGAGACTATTTAGAATTAGAACAGACCAGGCTTCCTGATTTCATACTTAAACTAGTGCAAATAGCATAAACCTGAAATTAGAGTATCTAACATAGGCTACCCTTTACAATATGAGAGCATCCGTGAGGTGCATCTACACGGTCTTCATGCTGAATGAAGTAGAAGGTCTAGAAGGCTGGAGTAATGATGATGTTCTCAGTCAGCTAGCCAACTTAGATCATTAGACAGGGAAGGAAGGAAAAGGAAGGAGGGAAGGAACGGCTTCTATTTTTATGGAGGGTGTTGGGGCAGAGGCTCCAGAGTTTGTTTGTGGGTATGAAGGTCACAGAGACTGCTGGAGTCATCCAGGCGGAAGTGTGTGAGTGTGTGTCGACACAACACACTCTCTGAGGGCTCTTTATAGGGACTGTGCCGAGTTCATCTTTCCACCCAAACCTTCAGCTAGGCCCATTATCCAGTCATTAAACTACCCTACTGTATTATGCATCATTAGTTTGTGTGTGTGTGCGTGTGCGTGTGACTGCGCGGTTCTGACATGGTGAGTTGGAGATGGTCTCCAGCAGAACTGTAGAGTTAAAGTGGTAGGAGGAGGCGTAGGATAGAGACTGAACAAGGGCAAAAGAAACTGAGCTTTTAATTGCAGGTTATCGAGATGGAGAAAGGGTGGAAGAAAAGGCAGAGGAGGGAATGATTTCCTTACATGGCAGCTAGCAATTTGGTCTAGACAGGATTAATTTGCCACACAGCGTGGTGTTTGGTGCAGTTTGCTTTTTGTAGGAGCAAATTAATCACACTTTCTTTTCTGTCCTGTTCGTTTTTCACTGGTCATTGTCTGGAAATGGATCATGAAAGTGATCTTTTTTTTTTTTTACCATTTTGCCCCTCATAAGCACCCCAGCTCATCTCACACACACACACATGCCCAAAAAGAGTGCATCACGCTGTTCCTGTGGATGTGTGCTAGCCTCTGAAAGTTCACACGCAGCCGAAGCCCCAGCGTTGCAGCACTGTGGCGCTTTGGTCTTGTGGGAGCCACAAGAGCTTGGTGAGAATAATCTTATCAGTGGAGAACAGACCACCACTAACTTCAACTCACAAACAAAATGTGCTAACGCAAACACAGACAAAGCTGAGAGGATTATTTGGAATCTTTTTTAACAGTCTTGCATTTCTTTTGTGGACTTTGTACCTCAAGATAAAATTCTAAATGGTTGTGGCTACACCAAAAGAGAGGGGGGGGGGGGGGGGGGGTGTTGGAACTGAAAGCACAAGGCTGATTTCACTATTTTGATGAGTATTTCATATTTAGGAAAATTCAAAATTAGAATCCTTTTCATCCATTTTAAATCCAATTGAAACTTTTCATTATTGGAAAACACTAGTTGTCCTTTAAATAGGAGGTGCATGGTTTTATTCCAACAGTGATGAGATGTTAGTGTGCAACAGACTGAAACCCTCTAGTTTGAGGGTGTGGTATTAGGTTGCCCTTGTAGAAAAGTACTCAGAATGTCTGGACGTGTGAAAACATTTGCATTCCCTCTTCCCATCTCTTCTCCCAAACTCTTACCAAAGCTACTCCACTGATGGTTGATAATGATAGGAAACAAGCACACACAATAGACAGGTGGTGAGAAAGAGAAAGGAGAGGAGGGCAAAATTGCGTTTTTTAAAAGCACATTCAAGCGTACTATTTCATCTGTCCAGTGTATCTATCCCTATCTGTAACAGAATTCTTCCTGATGTGCCGTGCAATACAGTATTTTGCAGACTGTAACAACCAATACAACAGTCATACAGTGTAAGATATGTACAGCATGAGATACTGGAACTGACTACTAACTCTAAATCTATGGCGTGTTACGCTGTAGCCCTGGCTAAGATTAGTATGCAAAGTGTTCTGGCACATGAAAGCACAAGAGAAGGAGCGACAAAGTTAGTTTCTTTTAAAACTATGATTTTAATATTCTGCTATTGCTTTTCAGTACAGAGTTTAGTCCAGCATCCTTAAATTTGTCAGTTCAACACTCTTTTGCTTAATTTCACACAATTCTTTTTTAAAGATTCAAAGCAGACAAAAAATTATTGAAAGTGTTAATGTAAAGATATATTTAAATGTTAGTACAAGAGACAAGAAAAGATTAATCCAATTATATAAACTAAAATTGTTAATAGCTCACACTTTACATGAAAAGGCACAGAAGTCAAGCAACACTGAAACTCAAAAGACAAAATAAATGCCCCAGCAAATGACATTTTACAGTAAGTGGGGGAGGGGGTTGCATCAATGGCTAAAAATATGCCGGGCATTAAAGTATAATGCTGTATAGCACAAAATTATAATAACCCCATTCACATTTTTACTCATTGAACTGTCCATATAGGTTTACCATGGAATAACACACATAAGGTCATGGTCATGTGACTGGCAAACGAAAACTCTTAGATATCAATTTTTGTAATAAGGCATAGAGTTCATATCAGAAAACATGATTTAATGTTATTTCATACATACAAAATATGATAGAAAAATACATTATAAAGTTGTTACAATGGTTATAAATAGGACCATATGTTTCCAATGGAAAAAAAAAATCAAGATTGCTTAGAAAAGGGAGCTGCAGTTCATAGGCGTTTATCATATGCATGATACCAAAGACAATACGTAAACCTCATACACACCTCTAAGCGCTCCCATGCACACCCATGTGTGCTTCATCCATACACCAGACAGACAGACATACATCCATACTTACATACAATAATACTGCTGATAAAAAACAATAAAGAAACAACACTAAACTGAAGGAAACACTCTGTAACCCAGCACTCCAGTTCTTGAAGGTCATTAAAAAGTTGAGAAACTTGTTGGGTTAACAAAATTTGCATGATATTTTCCTGTGGTGATTCCAACTTTCCAAAAAACAGAAACAAGACATAACATCCCTAGAATCCCTAGAACCTATTGCATATATGGCACTACATACAAATGACTAAAAAATATCGGCAAAGAGACGCTTCCTCCGACAGTCCAGTTACAACAACCTAATAAATCAGGAAACAGATTCTTGTTTGTTAATGATGTTACACATTATAGAAGCACAACAACCTCAGTGTTCTCGATTGTTTTTGTTCTCAAATTGTTGGAGATTGAAGTTTCCACGTTAAATCTTAGCGCTCAGCTCTGGGATGTGGAAGACCTAAAGGAAACTTGATGAATCAGTTAGCTCGGTAAGTCAATTGCATAGAGTGTTTTGTTTTTAGTTTTGAGATGCCATTTCGTCAAGTATTAGTTCACAGTTCACTTCTTAATAGTGGAAAACTGAGGAGACAAGAACTATATCACCTAAGGCAGACCTTCTACAACACACAGGTATTATCTGCACTGCTGAATCACACTTGCTTTGCTAATTCGTTCTGAAATAGTGACCAAATGATGACTAACAACATCTCGCTTCCAATACATGGCCACCATAAGAAGCTAAGCCGTGATGTAAAGTATAATGGCTGTGCTGACACAGGGCACAATGGCTCTGTGGCAGATGTTTCTGCAGAAGATCCAAACACAATCACACTTTTAGTCTAGACACATTAGTGTAACCAAATTGAGCATCACAGAGTAACTAATACAACTGTAGGTTAACAGATGGCACAGCTGAGTTGATAAGGAATATTGTGTACATTTTAAATTAGTATTATAAAAAAAAACAATTTTCTGACTGTAATCAGTGTACTTTTTATATTCCTCCCACTTTTACTAAGATATGGAGGGACCTGATATGCTGTCATAAAACACTGATGGATATCATTCATACTCAGTGATCATATGTAAAATAAGGCACTTACTTTTATAGTTTTTGAGTTAAAAAAAGAAAAGACGCTGTTTTGGTCTCTAAAATCTCCGTCATTGTAAAGAAATAAATGTTTTTTTTCTTTGTTCATCACATTTTGACAATACTGTAGCTCCATACAAAAAGAATCTATTGTGAAAAATATAGTAATTTCCCTTGCAGCACCCTTATATCAAAAAGGTATATTAATTAGTGTTCAGTGTCTTTATTCTTATCACTGGATGCGTTTTAATATCTTTGTGGACAAGAAGCTGACAGGCAAGCATGGCTTTAACTCCCCCATGTACACTTTGCCTTGGAGTTATCTTTAAAAGAAAATTTGCAGATTTTCTCACTCCTCACTCATCTTCAGATTCTAATGCGATCCACAACACCACACACATCACACAACCGTACTGAAGTCAATGCTTCAATCCAAGGTGGTCCCCACAACAATTTAGCAAATGTGTCACTTAATGCTCAATCTCTAATGTCTGTTAGGAAACTGTCAGCAAGAGTGAGAGCTGCTGTGCATGTGTGTGTGTGTGTGTGTGTGTTTATATGTGGGGGTGTTGGCGTGTGAGTGACTGAGCGAGTGAGACAGGTAATGGAATTGAAGGTGCTGTTCCAGACCATATTATTGCTTTATGACGCTTCAGTGCAGATTGTGGAGACTAGATCACCTGACCACGGAGGTCCTCAGTTTGTGGAAGTGGGCAGTTGTTGATTCGGAGGGAGGGGGGGGGGTGCTGGGTGGCGTAGTGGGGCCGTCACTGCTTCTGCGCTGTGTTAAGCGAATTAAAGCTGCTTCCGGGCTCACCAGCAGGCCGCGAATACAGACAAGCGAAGGACGAGAGCCAGAGAACTGGTCAGCAGACAGGCAATGGTCAGGTCATCATTGGGTGAAGAGTTGAGAGCTCATAGGGTCATTGGTTAGTTGCCGGTGGCGGCTGGGTGGTTAGGAAACAAACAGACGGACAGAAACAAAGAGTGGGGAAATAAAAGGAACAAAATAAAAGACATAAAGGAGGACACAAAAGAAAAAAAGATAGAGAAGGAGATTAGTTTCAGCTAGTGACGGTCGGATGACAACATGACATTACTAATCAGAGCTACTGTCAGAGAAACTGCTCAACATCTACATTAACACTGCAAAATCATGAAGGCCTCATGATTTCACATAAGAGCCCAACTCCCAGGTGAAAATGGTTAAAGAAGCAGAGAGGCAAATCAATTACAGAATTCCAAATTAGACTATCATCACTTAATGGTTAGTAGCAGTCAAAAAATCGTATGGTTGGATGTGGCAGGTAGTAGTCTTGATTAAACGGGGTAAATAAATGAATAGCTCGTTCTCTGACTGCTATTAAGCATTAAAGTGCTTGTCCAGTCCAAAGCAATGAAGCTGCTAGTGATAATGGGTTTGAATTCATGAGTAGTTAAAAGAGATGTGATTGCAGAAAATTCAGAGATGTAAAAAGATAGCATCTATTTCTGCAGAATAAAAAAATTGTTCATTTTCTTTGACTCAGTCAAACTTTATTGTCTTTAAAATTTGTCTATTTACAATAATATGAAAACACAGTGCTAACGAAACAGAATAACACTAAAACAACTGCTGAGTAATGAAGAGGAAACAATACAAAAAAATACTATTTACCAAAACTAATAAAATCGTAGGATAGAGAAAGATAGAAATTACAATGACTTTATTCTGTAATAAATTTTCTAAGATGTATTTGAAAGTGTATCCCCACAATTTTCAGAAACATGGTTTTCTGCATTTTCCTTTAGCACATAGTCCCTGTTCCTTCACATATACAATATAATCTTAATTTCATAAATGCTCAATGCTTTACAGGTAGACATATTGTTTTTATAAACTTTAAAAAAAGATCACACAAGTAAATACTATGTTCTTCCAAACAAGACAATGGAAAAAATGACAAGAGCAAAAAGCTTATAATAAAACAAAACATAGAAAATGGAATATTTCTTCAGTTCATCTGTTCATATTGTGCCAACAGGCAAGGTGTGAGTTTTCCCAAAACACCATAGTGTAAAGTCATCTTAACTGCAAAATGTGTGACAATTTAAGATGCTGATCGTATGGAGAGATATATCATATAGATATAATGCTTGGCAGAAAATCACACCACGCCCAGTTAGGAACCACCCTGTTCTAAGTCCATCACAGACCGCTCACGCTCTAACCTTTTTTGAGGTCTTATCGTTTTTCTTTTTCAGACTTTTTTTTTTTTTTTGCCTGGCGATTTAAAAGATTCAGTGCAAACTATTTGTGCTGTATTTTTATGAAGAGGTATTTCTGCATGGGGAGTAATCAAGAGCTCATAAGAACTGCGTATCACTTTTCTAATGGCTGCTGAAATGAGATGCTCTCTGATTATCAGCAGCACTGGGCATTATATCATTTAAAAAGCAATTCTGCTCAGATTCTGTACTTACTCTCCTCCTCAAAAGTCATACCCTTCATAATTTTGTGTCAAATCTTTCCCATGTTACACTGTCCAAGACCTTTATTTTTACATTTTAAATAGAATTACTCTCCTAATACTACAGTTGAACACTTTGAAACAAATACTATAGAAGTAAAATGTGAATACATCACTGACATCCTGCTGAAATAAGCAATTGCACTCTAAACAAGATCTGTAAATGTCTTAAATTTTCCACTTAGAAAGAATCTGAGTGTTCAGCCAACAGGAATTAAAATTTATTGGTATCCAAAGTCAATCTATTTTGGTACTCTTTAGTAATTCGGTTCACAGACAATGTATAAGGTCATGGGCAGTAGACCAGAAGAAATAATTTGACTTTCTGTGCAATTTCACAATTGTTTTTCATTAATCTGGTAAGTTTTGTTTGTGGGTTATGTGTTAAGATCTTACAGTGCTAATTTCAACTTTATATCGAATCAGTAGAATTTCACATTTACTTTAGGAATCATTGCTATTATATATACAGGTTTGGCACACCCAAGGTTGTTCAATATGACTAATATAGTGTAGTTTCATTAATGTGTTGTAGTTTCCCATCTCTGAAAGGTGGTGTTCTTCAATTTCCCTTAGATATGGTTCATGTTTGCTTAAGGCATTGATCTTTAAAACAAAATAAAAATAGTCCTGGTCCAAACGTAATAAAAGTAGTACTTATGAATGACAATTAACAAACAATATATTGTATATAACAGATCACAACACAAGACGTTTATGAAATGCAGTAAAATTATAAATATGTGAAACGAAAGAGTTAAGACAATGATGACTGCTGTATTCTGAACATCACAAAATGGGGCTTAAATTCTCAGTATTAGCATCAAAGCTCTACACAGCATCTAAAATGCTGTATAACCCTGATGAACATTACACGAGAGACAATACTGGGTTAACTAAGTACAGTACTGGAAATATTGATGCTTGGTGATCCTACACTGCCTTGAATTAGTTACACTCTTTTGTAATTATGTTGGTCTTCAAATACCAGCAGACTTGTTCTTGTAAACATGATCAATAAAATAAATCCCCTTCTTTTATAAATTAATCTGAAAAAGTAGAGTAGAATGTTGCAAACAAGAAAAGAAAAGACTGAGGATGTTTCTCAGTTGCCAAATAAGCCAAATAGAATGGCTGAATGGAATAGAGTAGGCGCGAATGTACATTAGAGTCAAAACAATTAACAGCTAAGACACAGAGAGTGTGGAATCCACATCGACGAAATGAGGAAAAAGAAACAGAGAAGCTAATAACTGAGCTCCATCACCCTTCATGGACTGGGAGTCGTAATGTTATCCCATGGTCATCAGTATAATGGAGCTCAAGTGAACAGTCCATTTAACGTTGCACAACCCAAACAACTCTCTCTATTAGTGAGAGACTTGAAGTCAATACATGCAGTGTGATAAACCCACCTGTGAACTCATATGGGATGGAACACTTTACACTAAGCATCATCAGACCTACATAACAGTGTCAGTAAGCTTCATAGCATATTGAGTCTTCCTTTAATGCTCATGTCTGAGACCTGATGTGATATAAGTGCTAACAACTGTTGCATTTTAGCTTGTGAATAAATAATCTGAATAAAAGCCTAGTGACGTTTTTATGTAGGTGTTATGAGGTTTAGATATAAAGTGTTGCTTGTCTTGTACACTATCTCCAGTGCCTCCCCAACTTGTGAACATGCTCAGAAATACTTGATTCAAACCAATCACACCATCACTCTCTCTCAATCTCTTTCTCTCTCTCTCACACACACACACACACACACACACAATTACACTTTCAGAACAATACTATTACACATGTAGTGCTATACAAGTAAATGATCTGTGAGTGATGTGATAATGTCCAAAAATGTCCATAAGCAATGCTCACTTTGTATTCTGTATTGTAATTGAAAGTGTAATAAGCTTTATCAGAAGAACACACACACACACACACACAAACACTCACACAGTGTTGCTTGAACACTGGGGCTAAACTAACCTCTTTCTGCGGTCACTACCCTTTGGTAAGGATGGACGCGCATATCCTGCCTTCGTACTTTAGTAGTCACTGCACCTGCTCAGAGCGCAACATTACCAATAAAACAGAAATCAACATCAGATAATTAATCATTACAACACATCAAAACATCAGTTTCATCTTTACATAAAGGACAAAAAAACATTAACACATCAAGCTTGTAAGACCGAGAGATTCTTATGAAATGATGAGAAAAGTCCAAATTTTCTATTAAAATCCCAAAAGCTCTGTTTTGCAAAGTGCAGCAACCTGCCATTGCAAACTGTAAATACGTCTGTAATTTCAAGAAGTAGGTGACCTAAGACCACAAGTGTTTATTTAGTCCACTTATCGGAACCATCTCAGCCAACAGAGCCCTTTAAATCCTCCCACCAAATCAGTCATAACACACAAAATGCTTTTAATAAGATGGATCCATTTCAAGCAGCTCCCTGTAGACAGATTTATGTTAGCCCACTGTGAGTGCTTAATTCATCCCATTATTCCAATTCATAACACAAAGTCAGCTATAATACTGATCGTTCTCTGAGGGTACTCAAGAGTTGAAGCAAGCACAGGGATTGAAACTGACATGGGCTCATACTATAGGCTGTGATATTATTTTAAGAACACTGACAGCGGCAGATTTAGTTAATCATCAGTATCCTAGATATTTTTTTTAAGTTTTAATTTGTAAGTCAAAGATGAGCCAATGAAATAGTAATGAATTCTGGAAGTTAAAACCAGTGTAAACATCAGTAGTAATGGTCTTTTGTCTTGGCTTGTCTGTTCTTTAGTTAACACAGGATTAGGGGTCTTTGTTGTTTTATGTTCAGTTGTTCTGTGACAGCTATGAAACAAAGCATGTTAACACTTGTGAGGAATGCAGACTGTCCATGAACACTACTAGCCCTTTGTTGGGAAAGCCATACCTAAAGGAATGAGACAGAGTACTGAAATTAATTATTTGGCACCTGAAAAAAATAATAATACATAAATAAATGCTGCTGCTGCTGCCATAACATTTCTTTTTCAATTTCAAAATTACAAGGACCTTTATGCTGAGCTCATAGCAAAAGAAAATACACAATATGTCCAAAAGTATCCAGACACCATTTCCTGAAGTTCCACACTTATCTTGTACTGTATAATCTGTTAATTTAAAAAAAGTATTGTTTGAGAAAATGAGATGCACATGAGCCATGCCAATTTCCAAGCATCTTCCAAGCCCCTGTACCAAATCCCTATAGAACTATCTAACACTTTATGATTCTGAACTATTCCCCTTATTGATTCTCTTGTGGCTGAATGTAATCAAATCCTCATAGCAATGAGCAATGTTCCAACATCTAGTGTAAAGCCCTCCCAGACAAGGGATGATGGTGGTTCTCAAACTAAACAGTATTATTCCTGTACTATACAGTCGATATAAAATAAAAAGGTGTCTACAAACGTTTGGACATACAGTGTGGTTCATAGATCACTATTCAAAAGTTTGAAATTTTTGAGGTTTTTAGTACTATAGCATACATTCAGATAAAGATAAACTTCAATTACATTATAGAGTGATCTATTATTAATCCTTTAGTAACGTTTAATAGTAATGATTAATAATAAACAAGTTTTCCTTGGTCTGTAGTTGTGGTGTGTAAATGTCCTATGTTTATAAAATAGCAACATTTCTTTAATATGGTGTGACTTCAAATTTTAAAACAGTGAAGAGGTGAAGGTCAAATGATTTTGCAACATTTACCCTCTAAAAGCACATCTGTGGGGTTGAACTTACCTAATACACCACTGGAATCAATGGGATACTCAAGAATGGAGGTGGCGGGGGCCAGGGCGTAGGGGTACTCATACGGGGTGTAGATGATGCCTGACTCGGGAGTCTGAGGCACCAGGGTAGCAGTATGGTGGGGGGTGCCTGTAGGCATGATGGCAGATGTTTGAATCTGTCGGATGAGGGGCATGAGGGTGGGGGCAGCGGGAGCAGGAGCACGCAGGGCTGCGGTGGGCATCACAGGGGAGGGGCCAGTGATGATGCGGGGAGCCTGGGCAGTGGCGGCCAGAGAGAATGCCAGGGCTGCTACACAGAGGGAAGAGGAGTGACACACACGAGAGAACACATGTACAAGGAGATGTCAAAGGAAGGAAGACAATGAAAAGACAACAAACACCTTACCTCATCGTGCCTTGTTGTGAAAAGGCAAATACAGAGAGACATAAGAAGTGCTCTATGCACACATGACACTGCTACCACAGTCAGTCAAATATTCAAGAACACTGAAACTCTGCATGCAAAAAGATGAATACTGTACACTCTTAATGGGAAAATAAAGGTTTTTCCTTTTTTTGTGGAACCACTTTTGGATCCATAAAAAACCATGTTTGTAAAACATCTATGAGTAGGTAAGAGCCATTATGCTGGTAAAGAAGCTTTATATTATATTTCCACTCAAGTTTGTCATATCTCACATGACATTACTCAAGAAAATCAGTTGTAGCACCTTTATTTTTAAGAGTGTAATATCCCATATCTAAAGCCATATTTAAATGTAATACTGTAATTTCAGAGCAACTGTTTCACAGTAAAACTGACCTAACCAAAATTGGCCTAACCTTGAGCTTTCTCAGTAGAAATAGTATGAACCCACTCCACAGTAATATTAATATTATATATTTTACCCTGATCCGATCAATGTCACTTAATGCTGACTAGCGGCTGATTCTTGTCCTATCTTTGTGTTTCTATGAAAAATCAGACTCTTTTTAAACTGATTACTTTGTTTGGATGAGCTTACTTTGTTTAAATGACTGCTTTAAAATAATGTTTAATATCTTACAACACCTGATCATTCAGCTTCCAGTTCCTTTACAACTCTGCAGAATCTCTACAAATCAGTAAAGACCGGATGGGTGATCTTCCCAAAAGGATTTAATGGAATAAAAAAAATCTGCACAGCTACAACCAGCGTGTTTTGGCAGCGTGGACAGAAATGGCAGAAAAAACACCAACATTTTACAGAAGAGTGGTTTACATGATCCTCTTCTGACAAAAATAACTAACAAGCTCTTTTAACTGCTGCTCTGTCTGCCATTTGTTGTTTGCAGTGTTACGTTTACAGTGAGGCTTTGAGCTAACTCTGAGCTAAAGTTTTCCTCTTCCCTCTTCCATGTTCCACCTTAAATAATGCAGCAGTTATGTTCGGCTGTTGAACTGAACAAAATGTAACAGCTGCACTATTTAAGGTGGAATGGAGAGTTCGAATTAGAAGCCAACTTTAGCTTTTATTTTGGCTGATTACCTTTAACGTTACTGCACTTACTGCATCAGGTAAAATAAAGCTCTTTTTTGTTTTGTTCAACAAAATAATGTCTAGGATAGTTTTAGAAAAAATAAGAAGTTCATCACTGCAGCAGCTGAGGACCATATCTATTAATGGGGCCTAGAGTGTGCCAGATGGCGCTGCCACAGCAAACCTAAAGATCGGAAGTGGACCGTAAAAATCTGATACCTGATCCATTAAAAATGCCTGGATCGACCCCTAATCCTGAGTCACTGGATCAGATCGGGTCATCCCTAAACAAAACCTGCTAATTCAAACGGCCATATGCAGTGCTGTTATTAATGACTCTAGTGTAGTGTTGTACACCACTCCTATGACATTTCAGTTTAGGACAGAATAGAGCTGAGGTCAATCCACACAGACAGGCAGTACAGTGGTTGAGTTATGAAGGGGGGCATTCTTACGTGACTTGATATTGGCATCTCGGTACGTGCCATTGAGGATGGCCAGCTCCATCAGCTGCATCTTTTTTAAGCTGTCTTCACCTTCGGCCTGCCAACACACACACACATGCATGAGAACACACATTTGTATTTTTTTTTTTACCATGTACTGAAGTAAATTCAAAATCAACTGATATATATATACACATTATAATGCAACAAAAAACAAACAAACAAACAAACAAACAAAAAAACAGGGCCTTTAGAAATAATAAAGAGTGATGGGACTTGTGGTACAAATGAACCCAGTTTAATGTTCTTCCAAACAAGGAAGAAACTGAATGTTCTGCAAAAGGCATAAACTATTTACTCCTGGGACAGTCTGGTCAAATACCTTTAGGAGCTCAGTTCAGCTGTCTGTTTTATTGCGAAGCTGTGATCTGTGTCTTGCAGTGGGTGGTGCTGGGTTTAAGCAGTGTTAGGCTAGTGGTGTGTAGACAAGCTAGGGTTTCATACTTGCTAACAGGCTAAGTATGAGTTACTTCAGCACTGTCCAAACAAGCCAGCCCAAATGAACATGCAGAGTACAGGGGTTAAAGAAACAGATCATGTTTCCCCTCAGCAGTCTGAAATCAGCACCTTCTCTCTCACTCTCTCTTTCTCTCTCTCTCTCTCTCTCTCTCTCTGCTGGTTCACTTGCTCTCTCATTCTGTCTTATTGTGGTTTCCACTTGTTTCTTTCTCAGTGTGTTTTCTCCTTTTGCTCTTTCGCTTGGATCATTCCACTTTCTCATGCTCTTTAGTGCCCAAATCTTGTTCTCTCACTCTTTCTTAATATGTAAGTCAACACTGACTTGCAAAATCAGTCTCTCCTAGCAATTAATACTAAACGGATATGCTACTATTACAGCTTGCTTAAATGATGCATAAATATTGCTTAAATATATCACCTTTTTAAATGATGGAAAAATAAATTACAGTAAAAATACAGTAACACAAGTTAAGGTATTCACATCATCAGTGTATCATACACTGCAGATGTGAATACTTTAACCTGCAAAACAAGATTTACTTATTTTGTGTTGGGTATTTCACATATTTTGGCAACAACAAAAAGTTATGCAAAGATAAATAGCAGGTAACATTCATTTACAAGCTGTTTTCCCAAATGTATCTTTTTTAAGATGTGATTGTATACAACATTATGGATATTAATTTCATTATTAACTCATGCATTCCTCTTAGAATCAGCCATATCTTTGTTTATCACTCAAAACACATCTCACATGTTTTCTTAATTTCTTTCTTTATTAATTATTTATTTATAAATTATTATTTATTATTCGATTTTATATCATTGCTGTCAAGCAAACTTTTGTATCTCCAAATTGGCAACTTCACAGGAGAAAAAATAAATAGTGCATTCATCATGAAAATGAGACAAAATGTAAAGAACAAAGAAACTGTAAAAATGGAAATACAAGGTTTTTGCATGACAGCAATGTATACATGTATCTGCTACTATACTGTTTTTATATCATTGAAAACATTGATTTATACAGTATTATACATTGGTGTTTCTTCCTTCTCCTGTCGTGTTAATGTTGTGACGTTGACAAAATCTAAAATAATTGCGGTTACCAAATCTCATGGTTAGTAGGTCACGCCACTTGCTACGTGAAAGTGTCTATGACAGCATTGGCTACCCAAGTACTGCTGCTGTGCTGTGGAGCCGAATCACTAAGCTGGGTTTTTTATGTGCTGCTGGATATTGCAGTGTGGAGTTCAGGCCAGGTCAGGGTCCGCTGGAGCAGACAGCCCACAGAATGATCTAAACTATGTCAGCAAGCACAGAGGCGAAAGAAAAGCAGAGCCATTCAGAGTGGGATCAGTCTCTGTGTGTGTGTCTGTGTGTGTATGTCTATGTGTATGAATATGCCCTTTGCTTACACTGCTGATGTCTGCTTGTCAAATGGCCTCGGGCCATGATATGGTCCAGCATGAGCAGTGATGAGAGAATTCAGTCTAGAGCTCAGCTTATGTGTGACTGTGAGCTCAACAACGTTATAACAGCTCACCTAGACATAAGAAGATTTTCACCCTTTTGAAGTCAACCTTTTAGGTGAAGACATTTCAAAGACATTTGTCACACCACACTCAAGCTAAAGTATGACATGGTCATACACACACACACACACACTCAGACTGCAAAAATAGACAGCTGGTTATTTTTAGTTGTTTGGTTGAATCCACCCCTATCCTGTTAAGTCTTGGGCGGAGGTGGTGGAAGTGCATTGTTAAACAAGACAGTGTGTGTGCTTGTACATGTCTGTACGTCTGGACAGTTTTTTTAAGCATTTTTTAAAAAATGTGGAGGCTTAATGAAAAACAAGTGTCAACTGGACACAGACAGGAGGGACGTTCTAAGATGAGCAGTTTTGATCAAAGAGTAGTTGTAAGTCAGTGGCAAGTCCCTTGAATTATTCCCTTTAAAAGTAAATAGGACACCCTTCCTGTTGACAAGAGGTTTATGATGCATTGGCTATATATTATTTAGCAATACATTGAAAAATGTTCTAAATATTTTTGGTGCGATATTTATTACAGCTGATAAATATAACTTTCTTATTGTCACTGTCACAAAAAAAAATATCTTAAAAATGTCAGCTTTACAGGAGAACAACCAGGTTTTGCCAGATTCACATTTTGTCAAAAAGTGAAACACAGCAAAAATGGAGATACAAGTTTTTTGTGCATCAGTGACGTTGTTTGCACATACTAGTTCATCTAAAAAGATACTGTGAAAAATTCAAGGCTTTTTTGCTTTTTATGTCAATCCTGTCTAATTAATAATTTATTAAAACTTTAAATATTCCAGATTCTGAATTTCTTACAAATGGCACTTTCCAAGTAATTAATATAAATTATGTTTAACCGATACACATACAGTTACTATAGTCACTGAAGCTTTGAAATTGCAAAATGTTGCTATGGACAAGCCTGTGGCATGATCTGTGTCAAAAATACAGAAACTCAAAAGTCTCTAGATGTTTTTTTTTAGGAATTTCTGCTCACTCAGAAAACATGGGTAAAGCTGTGTTTATCTGAAGCCAGCGCTTCCTCATGTCAACAGTGCTAAACTTTAGAGAGAGCTTACCCTCCATTCAGAACTAA
Organism: Salminus brasiliensis; assembly: GCF_030463535.1. Lineage (NCBI taxonomy): Eukaryota > Metazoa > Chordata > Actinopteri > Characiformes > Bryconidae > Salminus > Salminus brasiliensis. The sequence continues at coordinate 16,087,193 of NC_132899.1, forward strand.
CGTGCCACAGAAAGGGCACAACTGTCAATCACGGATCAGCGGATACCCATTGGTTTCCATGGCAGCAGCGTTTGGAGTGCGTTCCCCTTCCCCCTCCGTCGGTGGAGCCTCACATCCAGCCAGAATTACACACACTGTTCAAACGTCCCCGTCTTCTCTGTTCTATTCATCACCAGCATTTAAACTGCACTTTTCTTCATACAGTGAACACTGCTGCTGACTTCCAAGGTCCTCTGCTTTCCACTGCTATCTTTGTGAGCAACTTCAGACAAACATGCAAATCTTTCCCTGCACCGAAAAGTGGAATTTAGAGCGGCCCACAGTTCATACAGTAGGGCGCATAGCTCTGCATATTTTCTTTTTGTCTTCAGACCTCATGGGTTTCCACTGGCATCTCCTGCTAACCTGCTGTCACTTCATTAAGACCCGCCGCATCATTACCATTCAGCTCTGAGCTTGACTGCAACACGGAGGCTTCTGGAGGCCCCAGTGGGGGCCTGGAGTCTCGACCCCTCTGTCTCGTGCCCCTCATTAAATTTTTAAGCACAGGTAATTAAGCCCATTAAAAACTGCCCACGCTGCTCACCTTTGCACGGTAGAAACTTGCATGTGCACATGGCAGCTTATCCCTCCAGTGGCAGTTCTTCTGTTTCTTGTGCCACACTCTCTTGTCTCTCTAAGGACTCGGAATAGCCAGCGTGGAAATGGCAGCCATGCTGAGGACAGCTATTTAGATTGAGTTAGCTCCCGCTGCGTAAATACATTTATCAGTGCCTATGCAGCACTTCTGTAACCGAAACCCACGAGTCTTGTTTGTTGAAGCAAATCAATGTGTTTTTACCACTCGACACATTTTTACTCTGTGTACCGATAAGTAGCCGCAGAGTCAGGGTTAGAAAGGTAAGGGAGTAGATATGTGACTCACTGCAGGGACCAATAGCTTCTTCACCTCCTCCACAGCTCTCTTCAGTTTGATCTCAGCACGGTTCTGTGAGTCCTCCACTGTGATGAGAACATGCAGGTCCTCGTTCAGGTGCTCCCAGTTTGGCTTACCTCGGTTCTGCTCCTCCTGCGCACATACACACACAAAAAGAGTGGAAGTTCAGCATGTGTGAGAACCTTACTGGTTCTTAACTCTTAACTGCAGGCATCAGTTTTATTATTCAGTAACTAAAATAGACCTCCTCTGCTCAAGGCATGACCAGCAGTCTCTTTTTGTTGAAGGGCAGGGCTTTATCTGGAACCAGCAAGCTGATTGACTCTTTTTGTTAAAGGCTGGGACTTTAGACATAAACAGCAAGTGACAGCAAGTCTCATTCTTATTTCAACCAGTGACCGGTCTCCTCATTTATAATGTCTCTGACTTGAAGATTTCTCCTTTTTATAATCAGCCTGTGTCTGTATGAGACTTTTACACCTACCTTTTACACATAACCCTAATGTCACACACCAGAGTGATGTTGCTTCAGATGTGTGGCCATGGTTCTTTATGGCTCCCTAACAGTTTCATACATCTACTCAACCTGTATGTATTACTGCAGCTCTGTGTCCAGATTGAGGGAAGTATTACTGTATAAAGTAAGAGTGGAAGTAAAACTGTATTCCACACTGTTACGGTTAAACTTTGGAGATTAATCCGCATGAAGACATCACCAACTAATCGACTAAAATAATTTGTAGCCAACTAACTTGTCTGGTCTTTTGATTTTAGTCGACCATGTCATTGCACCCCTAGTATCTATGCCATCTATCCAGATTAGCCAGGTCACATGGTTCAAAATTACCACATGAATTAATTGTGTTATTAGTTCTCATTCATCTACCTTAACCATACAGTTTTAAACAGGCTGGCATGGAGGCCTATGTCCACAGTAACTGCCTATGCTCCACTGCACCAGCTAACAGACACCTGTGCCGTCCAAAATCACAAAATGATGAGGGGTGAGAGTGATGAGGGGAGAGAGTGCCATCTACCCACCCGGAGAGAGCACAGCCGATTATTTTTTCTCAGACCCCAGACACTTGTGGCAAAGTGGCATGGTTTAGGATTTGAACTTGCAACCCTCAGGCCATAGCGGTAGCATGCAGTGTACATCTACTCATATCATGTAGTTACCATAAGTCACCTAATAACTAATTACTATTACACGTGATCAAGAGCACTGACCATGATATTAGCTGGCCCCTAAATCTGACCTGCCGCTGCAGGTATGTGTTGTTTTCCATAGAAAATATGCTTACCAGCTAAAATGCTGAACATGCTGTCCATTGAACAGCTGGGTTTTTTATCATGACGGCTTATGTTTACGACTCAGACACATCTAGGGGACAATCAATTAATATAAACATACTGGCCCTTCATCTGAGGGCTTGATTGCAAGATGACACAGCCAAGTGGAGACGTTTTAGTAAGTGGACAAAAAGACATCTGAGGTCAGGTTTAAGCCAGCTCCATGTCTAGATGTCTTTGTGTTAGATCACAGTAGGGGAGCACTGTTTTTGCTAATTACTGGCTGCCACCTACTCACAAGTGAGCAATTACTTGATCAAATACATGCACTCAATAACAAGATACAGTCTAATGCTCCTGGGAGCTAGTTACATGCTAAAAGCAAATGCTACTTTGAAGTGTAGAGAGAATTTTCCAGTGAGTGGAGTCAAAACAGGACTCACAGGAGGTTACGCATTAACCTACATGTGGTGAGCATGTAGATGTGTTCATGCTTGCATGTTAGGAATTGCTGAAATGCCAAGGTGTTGTACTCTTTACGCTCTTTGTACTCTTAAGCAACAGACCAGTCTCTGTTTGATAGTGGCAGCTATAAATTATTGTAAAACACCCCCTGTGAGACTACATTTCTGTTATAGGGTGCTGCAGACAGGTGATCAAATACATTTAGCAACAGTTTTGTATTATTTTTAACTTTACAGACTCAGACAGGATGTGCACACTGCCATTCCTGTGTGTTAGGACAGGTATTGAGTCACGCGTAACCACATCCAAATAAAGTAATCTTTCACATGATCTAGATTTCACTTATGGACTACACAGACTCCTCTTTCATTTGGGCATACATACACAGTATTCTGGCACAAATCTATATCTGTAAGGATTCACACTCTCCTATGTGTGTATCCCAGGGACTATGACTGTAAATCTAATTTGAATGAAAGTAAGAGAGTGCATGTATCAAGATGGTGCCTCAGTTTGATGCCTGACTTGTTCACTCCTGGCTGCCGTGCTCCTCTTGAAACCCCTCTACGTTCCTTCTTCGCCTCTTTCATTTATTCAATGTCAACTTGCCCAGTAATTCAAAAACCATCGCTGTAAGGTATTGTGTTCTAAAAAGCGCAGAGTTTTGTGGAATATTCCTTCATGTCCCTGCACAAGCGGCACACAGTGAAGTGATTCTGACAAGTCTTCACGACAACAGCGTGATAAGGAGAAGCTCCCTGGTGGCTACTGTCGGAAAAGGGTGATGTCAGCTTTGGAGAGGCAGTGTTTATTGGCACAGTTAAAATCCTCTTTAAATATTTCTGAGACATGCAACAGCAAACGCAGCTCCAAACGCAGACCCGCCAGAGTGCGTTTCCATCCAGTCCAATTAAATGCCCTCTATTACTGTGTCCGCTGAGGGCTCGGGCGAAATTTGTGGTGGTGCAGCTTGTGTAACACTGCAGGAACATGGCAGTGTGCCTGGGGGATCTCAGCTCATTGTGTTTCATTAATTCCCCATCACTCCGAATTAGCAACACCACACAGCAAAGAATCTCATCTGCCACATTGCTACTCAGTATTCTTTTGAATATGCTTCTATTTGTCATTCTGCCGCAACCACAGACAGCAGAATACGGGCTGCTGAAAACAAGTGAATTTTCAGAGCCTGGAATACCAGATTCCTGCACTCCAAAATCAAGCCTGGGAAAAACATATTTTAAACTGGTTACTGTTACAACTTTTGTGCATTTTACACTTATTCCCAACTTGAAATCATCCCCTCAACCAAATCTGTTTAGCTACCAGGAGAGAACCTACACATGATTCGAGATCTGATAGAGATCTGATAGAGTACGGTGATGCAAAAATGGTGCCCTTGACTACAGGCACTGTGAGTGAAACAATGGAAACAAACTTACTCAGGCTTATTTGGCATATATATCACACGCTGCTGGGAAAACTACTAACACTCGTTGAAAACCGCAGCTTTCATTAGAGTGTAGCTGTCTTTAGCAGAATAATTTGTTCCACTCTCGACTTTGCTGCTAAGTCAAATTGGATGTGGCAAAGCACTGAAGTTGTCCTTTAATCTAAAAACAGGGACTAAATAGTCTAGGGAGAGACATATATTGAAGACGTGTAGCAACCCTCTCGCTCAGCTCTAAAAAGCAGAGAGCTTCCCCTCCCATGTCTCTCTCTTTCTCTAATGGCACTCATTTTCATTTTAATGCGAGTCATTTTTCCTCCATGTCAGGCACCCTTGGAGGCAGGCAGAATGTCTGTCCCAGTCCCAGAGTGGTGCAAGCCAAGCAGACTCCAACAGAAACTCCATTAGAATGGAGCTGCCTGGATTTTATCCCTTGCCGTTTGGCATGTATTAGTTATGCACTGGTGCAAAAATATGCCTTTCTTCACAGAAAAACAACTTTGCTGAACAAATAACAAAAAAATGTGTCTACACATTCAGCAGCCTATATTTGATAATACGTCCAAGAGAGATGATAAAGAATAATTTCTTCTTGAATTAATGAAGATTGGTTTATACAAAGCAAACAAACGAAAGTCGAAAATGAAGCAAAATCTCACCTTCTTCTTGTCTCTCATGGAGCCTTTTCCTCGCACCATGATCTTGCATCCTGTTTCAGCTTCCAGCTGTTTGGCAGTGAGCCCGCGAGGCCCGAGGATTCTCCCCACAAAGTTGAACTGCACAGACACACCATGAAAAGGGAAAAAAACAGACTTAATTCAGTGCAGCGCATCTGCATGTCATGCACGTATTACACTTCCACACCACACAGCTCTTGCTGTTGCAACAGTCTTTGCATCTTTGCTGTGTGGATAAAATGTGAGGAAAACACCTGCCACAGACCGGGCTGAGATCCTGAAGCAACAGAATGATGTATTTCTGTCAGCACATGTTTGGGTTCTGTACTTTCTAATGCATTAGCTATAGAACTGTCAGCAAGTTGGATTCAGGGCCATGCAGCATTTGTAAGCGGGTGCAGAACATAGATGGACACTTTTGTGCAATTGCTACAGCAGAATAAAAGAACTACAGTGTGCCCTATAAACACATCTTGGTAAAAACCACAAACAGCACACAGAGTGCACCCATAGGTCTCGTATATGTGAGCTCTGACAAAGCTCTAATGTAAACTCAGGCACGGTAACATAATTGTATAATCCAATCAAAGAGATTTGGAAACTCTGGAGGAATGTGAGGAATGCTCAATCCCCTTTTATTTAGTGGGGGACATCCAGAGCCCAAAGACCTTTTGGAATGTACCATTTGCCCATTGCCATGGCTCCACCCCATTCCCACCCTGAAGGTGAAAAAGTCACACACACAGACACACTTGTTTTTATACAGTGTCAGATGTCAACTACAAAGTCACGCATATGTAATAAGAATTTTCTCAGCAAACAACTAATCTATCATTAACCAAAGTAACCAATCAGAAATGTGGTTTGCCCTTTTTTATTTAAAATTAAACGTGTGCTTTAAGTAAAAAGCACTTTTCCAAATCATCATGTCCATCATCAGGTCCTGATTGTAGTTCAGCCCTGCATCTTGTGGTTTTCCTATCAATCTCATTTTGCTCAACTTATAGCTGCCATTGTGTCCCAAATGATGTGCTAACGCAGCATCTCTGCTATTGAACACACTCTATTGGCAACATTCCTCATGTCTCTGAGAGAATGACATCAGGGTATGACAGTGGAGAAACGAAATAAAACATTCATTTCACACCTAACTCATTTCACATCTAACTCTGAATTACAGGACATAAACATTTGTACTGAGCAACATGTTTTCTTCGCAGTGAACCCCATCATATCAAAAGGAACAGCAGGCTTGCATTTCCACAAATAAAACCAACTTGCTTTTTCTAATACTTACACGCTCACTTTGGAAGTTAATGATGAACACATTTTAATTCAAATGAGATCGTTTGACCTACACCACATGCCCACTTTCATTTGCTGCATCATTTGAAGTTCCAGAGACCACTACGTAAGATCTATGTAGAATTACAAATGACTGTGACGAGAGAAGGAAAAAAAGAATAGGAAAAAACAAGAGGTACACATGGGAGTGGGAGGTTATGCAAATGGCCACTAGTGTGGAATGGTGTCTACGAGGGCACCTACATGTGCAACTGGTCCACAAATCATGGACTATACATTTGTACAAAGTAAGACATAGGATCAAGGATGGTATTAAGAAAGGATAATCAATGAGGAGTCCTTCTTAAAACTCACCAAAGTAAAAAACTGTACAGCATCAGCTCTCAAATTTCATACTTGTGTAACTTTGCTGCCTTTAGAGGTTTGCTTATGAAATTGTGGCATTAGGGTTAGTAACTTCTATTTCTGGTATAAAAGTATTGTATTTTCTACCAGATCTTTGCCATACACTTGCCAAAGGCTTACAAAAGGACACATATAACTGTAACAGAGCTTAGTGTTGACAGACAGGTTAACCGCTGTTTCCTGGGAACGAACAGTGGGGCTCAGAGCAGGGATTTGTAAGAGGGAATATACAGGGTTTGAGCGATCACCCTGGTCACCAAAGTTAAAGCAGTTATTTGTGCTCTGGCGTGATTTAGTGGGCTGCATCTCCAATAGTGGCGGGCCGGGAATAATACATTGTGTTTTTTGGCGGTTGCAGGCTGGCGGCTAGGCCTCTCTCAGAGCATTTAACCTTATCTGTCACAAGGGCTGAGTGATAAGCCAAGCAGCTGCCTCTCTCTCAGGGTCACAATGCATTCTCTTCCTTTTAAAGCCCATCTCCTCTCTGCCTGATCACAGCTGCTGTGGCCACGGAGCCTCTGTGTTGTATATTTAGAGCAGACCTCATCACACTACTGTGTGTTCATGGCAAAAGGAACTGTTAGTGTCTCACTGTTATTGTTGTTCAGTGTCCTGTGCAGAATTAATCACTCTAGTGTATCATAAGCTCAGCATGTACAGTGTACAATGAAAGTATGTGCATTAATGTGTTTGTGGATCTATTATTTTAAGGTGTCACAAAATGCATTTATGAAGTATTATACATTTCTTCTGATGTCCCCATAGAAGGTATTTGACTTTAGGTGGGGGGGCATGTGTTTGTCAAGTTTGTTTACCGCTCTGTTTTTGGGCTCTAGAAGGAAACACCCTCTTTTTCATTTTATGGTGATTGCATGATTAATTTGGTGAGCTCTGCTCTAATTGGTTGGTTTACAGAGAGGAACTGTGAACCTAAAGAAGCCACACAGCATAGAATCACATAGCTTTATTTTTAGCACCGCAACTATATATATTTAGATTTATATAATTTCTGAGCCTTATCAGATAGTGCAGATAAGCATTTGGCATGTGTGGTTAGCTAGTTAAAGAGACAGTATAGCCCATCTGCTAGGGTTAGCTTTTAGCCTAGCATGGATACCCACTTGCTTTACTAGCTGCTTTTGACTCCTCCTTCCCTAGATCAGACGACAGGCTGTGATCACATGGCCTAGTTTATGTTGCAACTTGTTTTCCGCTATCTAGCAGGGTCTGTCACTGATATGCTGCTCTCCAGTGTTGCTACAATTGTGGAAAATTGTAGAAAACTAACAACCATCAGCAATACCAAATCTTTCCGATATGGTCGTGGGGCTTTGAGCTTTGCTAGCTTTTACTAGCAGGGTAACAGGGTGTTTGCCAGTGGCCTGTGTTTATGGGAAGTAAATATAAGTCAAGACGGGTTAAGGAATTGACCTGTTTAACAGATCAGCTCTGTTTATGCTGGATTTGCTTTTGAATGAAGAAACTGCAGTGTTTAAGATTCACAGTATTTCACTTCCAAGCACGTCCAAGAGTTCCAAGTTCCAACTTCCAACAGTTGTGAAACAGTGGAACTGTGTTCTCCGAAATGATGGTGCTCCATCCAAAACTTTTGGGATGAGTTGGGAGGGTGATCATTTAATAACCTCACCTCACGCTCCTATCACTGAATACAATCAAATCCTCACAGCAGTGCTCCAATATCAAGTAGAAAGCCTTCCCTGGATGATAGAGATAGTTACTCTAACTAAAGCAGGACACATGTTTTTTTTCTAATACCCTTGGTTTTGAAAGAAACAATGAATGAGGAGGTGTCCCATTACATTTGTCCATATGGTGTAGTTACCTCCTCCCATTAAATTACCCTTTTAAAGAAGGAGGTAATATCAATCATATGTTACATTATAGAGCCTGTTGCAAAATTTCACTTTGGTGGCTCAAGAACTTCTTACCATTTCTTAAGCATGTTTATCATAGTCCTCAGGGTTGGCAGAATCACAAACTAACATGCTCAGAGAATATTAATGAAAAGCAAATAACCATAGACGTCATTGAATTCATTACATCAGGCCCTTTTTATTCCCTCCCTTGTGCTGTTTACCAGTTTTGCAAAATTCATCCGAATTGTGCAACTTTCAATTAACAACAACAAAGCATCGGACAAATCTCATTACCACCCTACAGAGAGAAAAGGAGGAGGAAGACAGGAAGAGAGAGGGAGTACGAGAGGGAGAGAGGAGGGGGCAGGCGAGAGGCAGGGGGCAGCAGTCTCAAAATCGCTCGCAATGATTTTATCACAAAGTGCGAGAAAGAACGCAAGTCGAATGGGAAAATAATCAGACGCTGAATGTAAACACCTCTCATCTCTGCCTCTCTCATCTCTCTCTCGCTCTCTTTTCCTACAAAGCTCTCATTTGTTTTCATTTCTGTGGAGGACAGGTGCTGGAGTGGCAGTAATAACTTTCTAGATCGTTATTCTTTAATTAGCCGGGCCAGCGAGGACACAGGAGCCGGAGCTCTACGTGCCTCCCCAAGCTGGGTGTTGAGGCACTCTTACGGCATGTGACCTCGCCGCTGCTGGAGTATTGTGGGAGGCCTGTCAGATTTTTGTGGGATTATCAGAATGCTGATTGTGTTTCAGGAGGGAAAAGTCACACTCCAAACAAGCACGGTGATTAATGATCTCTCACACGCTGAGGATTTGTTTTTCTTCACTCGATCTACAGCAGGACAGGGTCAAAAATAGAGATGTATAAAAAGAAGTCTGAATGAATGGGGTTGAAATTCTGAAAAAAAGCAGGAAGACAAAAACAGTCATTCAAGTATATGTCCCCCTTTAGAATTGTCCTGATTTGTTGTTCTTAACAATTTGTTACTTTTACAAAGTTTGTGACCTCAATAACTCAATAACAATGTGATGTTCTGTGTAAGCTGTCAAACTGTACTAGTGCTTAATATGCCAGATCCCAGAAAACAAATCCTGAAGAAGATCCACAGTGTACACATCAAACACTTCCAGCACATTATTCATTTATTCATAAGCTGTTTCTTCAGTTAGTGTCTGATTGCTGTCTGGATTTTGCACTTTTCCAACCGTCACATTGAGTAGATATTTAAGTGTTTACGTCAAGTGTGAAACGCTTTAAAATGCTGCTGTAAAACTGCTCTAAAATGCTTTAAAAATATAATAAACTCAGCTGAACTTTAAAATAAGCACTACATCTAAAATCTTGTTGAGCTCTCACCCTAATTGACAAGATAACATAAAAAGATGACAATAGGAGCTCAGGAGCTTCTGCTGTGTTTCTCATTCAGTTGCCCTGACCTCACTATCACCTTTATCCTCTCTTACCACGAACAGATACAAAGCACTACCCCCTTTTCGTTAAAAGTTCAGTGTTTGTGCTTGTTAATGTAAGACATACAGCAGACCAGCACTTCTTCAGCGACTGAAAAGGCTGTATTTGTCCCTGCATGCTCTTCTGATTATGTGGGACAGAAAACACAGTTCTGAAGGCAGTGTAGAAAGATAAAGGTGAAGTAGAATGCTTAGCTAAGACTTTCTGTGCAGTGTCTATCTGCTGCACTAACTGCTGACAAGACTATGAGCATTGTCACACAATAATGAAAGACTAACAAGAGGCTGAAAGTGTGTGTCTTTTCTTTTGATTAGTGCTCTACTGGCAGGAATAAATAATAAAGTAGTTGGATCAATCAGCTCCAGACCAATAGTGCTCCTCAGAATAAAGAGGCCTGGTGTGAGTTAATTAATGACTCATAAGAAAATGCCAGTCCTCCAGTTACAAAGTGCGGCAATTATTTACTTGTAGAAGCCCAACTACAGGGTTCCACTTAAATTAAGTTTCAACTTTTCCACAACTTGACAGAACATAGACTGGATTTTATTCTTTTCCGGAACTGATTCATCCAGCTGATTCCAACATCCAGTGGTTCATGAACAAAAAACTCACAAATCTGATGACCAGTGAATAAATTAGCACTTCATACATTTAAGAAAATGAATATGGACAGATATTTCACAGAGTTGAAAGCTGTGCAACATTTACATGTTCTGTAAAAATAAGCCTCTGCAATCTGCAGCCTCCTCCGCAAAGGCTGTCAATGCGCATCATCTGTTTCACACACACCCAAAACTCATCTGACAGAAGACATTAGGAGCAGTCTGTAGTAATAACTTTTGCTATTACATTTTAAAACAGCTTAGAGATGCATGTTTTAAAGCATTACAATGCTTCTCTAGTGCTTTGTTGACAAGAAAAAACAACCATGGTAAACTTCAGGTATCCAACCATATTCATCTAATCACCTACAAACAGTCCCAACATATATGGGTTTAAATGTTGCAAAACATGGGTTCTGCATCCCCAGCACATAGTGAGTGGATCAACCCAAGAAATATTAGAGAGTACTTTAAATAATTCAAAGAAAACATCAGCTTTCTCTGACTTTTTGAGCGCTATTGATTTTTTCCCTGACATTTCCATGACATTCCAGGTTAACCTTCTTTTTCTGACATTCCAGGTTGCTCCAAATGAATGGAAACCATGTAACCAGGAGAGAACATGATTGAATCTTAAATTAAACATCACAGTTGGGTTGTGCTCTCTGTTACACATGTCTGTTCCTAGGCCAGGATCACTCCTGAAGAGAAATGTTACGTGTGTGTGTGTGTGTGTGTATATATATATATATATATATATATATATATATATATATATATATATATATATATATGTGTGTGTGTGTGTGTGTTCATAGGAATGGTAATGAAACCACTTACGTCTGGATATTCTTTTACAGGCACGTAGAGTTTCTCCTGAAGCTGAGCGATAGGCCCCACAGCGTCTGGCAGCTCTGATGTCCTTTTGTCTGTACTGCCGTTCAGTGTGTCATTGTACATGTCCTTCCGTACTCGGCCAATTTCTGCCAAACAGAGTCATAAAAAAGCCAATTACACAAAGGCACTAAGAGAAATGAACTGGTAGGAGCAAAGAGGCAGAGAGGGAACTCACAAGAGACAAAGTCTCAGAGCTTAAGGTAAAAGATCAGCCCAGGCTAAATCTCCATGAGGGTTATGTAGGCCAGCTCACTGAGCGTTTACTTAAGGCACAGAGCGTTCTCACAAGAGTCACTGTGTACGTTTGCACACACTCTTGTTTCTTCAAACTTACTGAAAGGATTCTCAGGGTCTGGGCTCGTATTCATAAAGCTTCTCAGAGTAGGAGTGCTGATGCAGGATCTGTTCCTGTCAATAAGGTCATCTTAAATAAAAGAAGAACAGGATCAGCACTCCTGCTTGTAAGAGCTTTTTGAATGTGGGTCCAGGTAAAGCAAAACTTTAAGTGTGGCCTATATATTTGTCTATAAGCTATGTCCAGTGCTAAACAGATATTTTCAGACTTGTTATTTTTAGTTTTAGTTAGCACATTCACTTTATTTTGCCCATAACAGCGCAAATCATACACAAGCAAAACATGTTGACTGATTTGCATCTCAGCATCACGAAATATTGCTCTTGCTAAATGTGACTGTGTTACTTTTGATAAGAGCTACTTCTAAATTCAAACAGCTCCCTGAGGGCAAGTGAGCCAAACCAGTCATGCAAATGTAAACTATCATAAGTATGCACAAAGAATCAATCAGACACCAACCCTCAGAATGCTCTCTGCTCAAATACATGCAATTCATCAGAGACCAGCTCAAAAGACAAAGACAATGATCATTACTTAACAAAGGCTCTTTGTAGACTATGGGACAAAAGAGGCCCCATATTAGAATGGACTTACGACGTCGTACAATAAGGTTTGAAATGAATACATCAAAGACCAGGCCAGACTAGCCGATTAATGTAATCTTAATGTAACCCTGAGTCGAGTCAGTCCTCGCCTGAGGGGCTCCCATCCGACTCTGCTAGCTATACTGAGTTTGAAGCCTGAGCAAACTTACACCAACAGGAGCCGCAATGAGATATTACATGAGCCTTAATCTGATCCTCTTTCTTATACCCTTCTGCCTCCACAGGGACAATCAGAAGAGGCTGCACAGTGTAGGTTTTCACAAGCATCTCATTTTAGCCAGCATAGCTGTGCAAGTGTTCATACACATAAATCAACACATGCACAAATAGGCAATTAGCATTTATACCCAGTATCAGTATCTTCACATGCTAGCAGGAAATTCTGGATTGAATGCAAACCGACTGTTAAACAAATATAGCCAAATGCTTGTAGCAATGGTAGCAATGGATAACATACGTAAAGTTGGTCACAGGATAACAGTAGCTGCATGTTACCAATGAAATTGGTTGCCAGCTAAGTGTTATACAGCTCAGTGATGCTTGGAAAAAGCCTGTGCAATGTTTAGTATACGTCATGTTGTACCTCTACACACAAATCTTACTCCAACTGTACTCCATATCTTATTTAGATTTTTAGACACAGTGGTGTGTATGTATGTAGCAGTGGTGTGTATGTATGTAGCTATTGTGTATTGTGCACCTTTCGTTTCTGTTTTCATTCTCTTTTGTAGTTGGCAGAAGCTTAGAGGTACATTTATAGGGACAAGAGTGTTGGGACACCTGCTCCCTCATTGTTTCTTTTGAAATCAAGCGTACTTAAAAAGTTTATCCTGCTTTTGTTGGAGTAACAGTCTTTACTGTCCAGGGAAAGCTTCTACTAGTTTTTGAAGCATTGCTGTGGGGATCTGATTGCATTCAGTAAGTGTTAGTGAGGTCAGGATGTTGGAAATCACCATCCCACTTCATCCCCAACTTCCTGACTCATCCAAAAGGTATTGAAAGGAGCACCATCATTCCAGAGAACACAGTTCCACTGCTCCGCAGCTCAGTGCCGGGGGCTTTGTACCCCTCTAGCCCACACCTGGCATTTGGCGTGCTTATCTTAGTCCTATCCTATAGGCAATACTTATCTACAGGGACTGTGTCAGCAATGGGTGAAACCTAAAGTAGCTAAATGTAGTATTCATTAGAAGGGGTGTCCACAAACATGTGGACATATAGTGTATCTTTGGACTAATCTATAGTCACACTAGCTAGGAATATTTTTTGAGTGGACAACTGAGCCCTTTTGTAATTGTGATAAATGTAAAAGTAAACAGATTCAGTTAGAGTTAGTTATAAAATAATGGTATATCAAATAGCACAAGATTCATGAGCAACTAAATACCCTATACACTTATGCTAAAACACCGGCTTAATATAACCTGAGGTTATTTTTACGGCTTGTTTTACAGAATGTAAAAGGCATCAGAATCTTTACTGACGCAAGAACACACAGCCCGTAAAAAAGACTGGCAAGGTGCGGACTAAAATCACCCCACCTCCCCATGTAAAACTAATCCCGTCCGAATAGGGCTTGAGAATAAAAAAAACAAAAACACCAGGATTTTACAACACTTGAACACTTTAGCAGGGCAGAAGCATTACATAAGTTTTTCCATTTTGTGGTATTGTGCAGAAGAGTTCTACAGTGGATCACTATGTACATTTTTAAAAGGTGATCAAGCTCCAGTCCAAGGTTTATATTTAGTGTTGCCCAACTAAAAATGCCAACAGCCTCAATGTTCCAAACTAGCTTTTAGCAGCCCGCTTGACTAATGTACGGAAGTTCACATGAACGTTCCAGCACAACTCACCACACAGAAATTACTGTCTGTGTCACCTCCATGAGGTGTAAAAGCCTTTGTCCTTAACAGAGCGAAGGTGAAATAATTGTCACGTCCACTTGAGCTGTCATTACAGCAGCCCTCTGTGGCACTAAAAACAAACATTACAGACTGCTGGTCAGCACGGCAAAGCCATTACGTGTACAGTCCTCCCTACTGCAGACCATCATTAGAGAGAGAGAGAGAGAGAGAGAGAGAGAGAGAGAGAGAGCGAGAGAGAGAGAAAGAGCAGACTTCTCAATTACAGTTTGTGTTTGTTTACTGCCATCTGAGTCCACCAGCCCAATGCTCCACTATGATACAGTGGCTCTGGTATGCTATCATGTAATGTCTACATCATTAAGCCATAAGACATAAATATCACCTCCACAATCCAGAGTGGCGTCCGGTGCTTTAAAATACAGACTTACTTGTGAGCTCCTCAATTATGTTAATCTTATAATAAGGCATTGTAATTGTATGGATAATTATAAGTTGCCATGTTTTGTACCTTTACATTGAAGATGTGCAGGTACTAATGAGTAAACACATAGTTATTAAATGATTTACTGTTCCTTTTATCATACTGTTCCATTTGCCAACATGTGTTTGTTAATATAGAAAAAAACCCTTTAGCAAACACCTGGCAAAACAAG